>NC_045442.1:90270387-90390659 GCF_002776525.5 Piliocolobus tephrosceles | reverse complement strand
CACATACTATTCATCATTTAAAATTATACAATTGTGCAATTGTGAGGTATTAATATACAGTACATTCACAGTGTTGTGTAACACCACTTCTACCTAGTTTCAAAACATTTTCACCATCCCAAAAGAAAACCCTGTACCCATTAAGCAGTCATTCCCCATTCTCTCTCCCCCATCCCCTGGCAACCACTAATATGTTTTCTGTCTCTATGGATCTACCTATTCTAGATATTTCATGTAAGTGAGATCACACATTATGTGACCTTTTGTGTCTGCCTTCTTTCACTTAGTATATTTTCCAGGTTCATCCACCTTGAAGCATGTATCAGTACATCATTCCTTTTTATGGCTAAAATGCCATTGTGTATATACTCCACAATTTGTTTATCCATTCATCCATTGACAGACATTTGGGTGGTTTCTACTTTTTGGTTATAATGAATACTGCTGTTATGCAAATTCATCTATAAGTATTTGATACCTAGTTTCAATTATTTTGGGTATATACCTAAAAATGGAATTGCTGGGATGTATGGAAATTCTATGTTTAAATTTTTGAGAAACTGCCAAACTTCCACAGCAGCTGCACCATTTTACATTCCCATTAGCAATGTACAATGGTTTCAGTTTCTCCATATACCCCCTACACCTGTTCTCCATTTTTAAAATTATGCCCATTATAATTGGGATGGGGGATAAAGTGGTTATTGTTGCGGTTTTGCATTGCATTTCTTTAGAGTTGAATGATGTTGAACATCTAGTTTGCTTTTTTTTTCTATTTTTTTTTCTAGTGTGCTTTTTAGCCATTTGTATATACTGTCATCATTTGGTATATGCAGGTGATTGGTTCCAGGACCCCTGCATGTACTAAAATCCACACATACTCAAGTCCACACATACTGCAGTCAGCCCTTCAGAACCCATGTATGCAAAAACTTGGCCCTCCATATGGGTGTGTTTCCAATCTTGCAAATACTGTATTTTCAATCTATGTTTGGTTGAAAATAATCTGCATCCAAGCCTGTGTTGTTCAAGGGTGAGTTGTGTGATTTGGAGAAATGTACACTCAGGTTCTTTGCCCATTTCCTAACTGGGCTGTTTATCTTTTTGTTGTTGAAGTATAAGAATGTTTTATGGCCAGGCACAGTGGCTCACGCCTGTAATCCCTGCATTTTGGGAGGCCAGGGTGGGCGGATCACTCAAGGTCAGGAGTTCAGACCAGCCTGGTCAATATAGTGAAACCCTGTCTCTACTAAAAATACAAAACTTAGCTGGGTTTGGTGGTATGTGCCTGTAGTCCTAGCTACGTGGGAGGCTGAGGCAGGAGAATCACTTGAACCTAGGAGGTGGAAGTTGCAGTGAGTCGAGATGGCACCACTGCACTCCGGCCTGGGTGACAGAGCAAGACTCTTTTTAAAAAAAAAAAAAAAAAAAAAAAGATCGGTCGGGTGCAGTGGCTCACACCTGTAATCCCAACACTTTGGGAGGCCGAGGCAGGTGGCTCATGAGGTCAGGAGTTTGAGACCAGCCTGGCCAACATGGTGAAACCCCGTGTCTATTAAAAATACAAAAATTGGTTAGGCATGGTGGCGCATGCCTGTAGTCCCAGCTACTTGGAAGGCTGAAGCAGAATTGCTTGAATCCAGGAGGCGGAGGTTGTGGTGAGCTGAGGTGGCGCTGCTGCACTGCAGCCTGGGCAACAGAGGGAGACTCTGTCTCAGATTATTTGCAAATATTTTCCACATTGTGAGTTGTCTTTTCTCTATTGTGACAGTGTTCTATAATGCGCAAACATTTCAAATTATGATGAAGTACAATTTATTTTTCTTTTGTTTGTGCTTTTGGTGTCATATAGAAGAGTCCCTTGCCAAATTCAAGGTAGGCTGTGTTTTCTTCTAAGAGTTCTCCATATTTAACTCATATATTTAGGTCATTGATCCGTTTTGAATTTGTTTTTGCATATGATGTGAGATAGAAGTCCCATTTAACTCATGCATGTGGGTATTGAGTTTTCCCAGTATTATTTGGTGAAGAGACTATTCTTTTCCCACTGAATGGTCTTGGCAGCCTTGTTGGATATAGTGGCTCATGCCTGTAATCCTAACACTTTAGGTGACCAAGGTGGGCAGATCTTTTGAGCCCAGGAATTTGAAACCATCCTGGGCAACACGGCAAGACCCTGTCTCTACAAAATACAAAAATTAGCCAGGTGGGTGGTATACACTTTTAGTCCCAGGTACTTGGGAGGCTGAGGCAGGGGAATCACCTGAGCCTGGGGAGGTCCAGGCTGCAGTAAGCCATGACTGCACCATTGCACTCTGACCAGTGAGACCCTGTTTCAGAAAAAAAAAGAAAGAAAAAGATGAAGAAAATCATGTGGTGGTAGATATGTGGGTTTATTTCTGAACTCAGTTCTATCCCATTAGACTGTATGTGTGTCCTAATGCCAGTACCTCACTGTTTTGATAACTGTAGCTTTGCAGTAAGTTGTGAAATTGTGAAGTGTGAGTCCTCTGACTTTATTCTTCTTTTCCAGTGTTGTTTTGGCTACTGGGGACCCCTTGCCATTCTGTATGAATTGGAGGATAATCTTTTCCATTTCTGTGCAAAAGCCATTGGGAATTTGATAGGGACTGATTTGAATCGGTAGATTTCTTTGGGTAGTATTGTCATTTCAACCATATTAAGTCTCCCAGTCCATGAATACAGGATGCCATCTCATTTATTTAGGTCTCATCTTAGTATAGCCAGCCAGCTCTCTTTTGGTTACTGCTATTTTTGTGAAATGCCTTTTTCCATCCTTTCTTTTCAGCCTACTTGTGCCTTTGCATCTAAATTTAATTTTAGAAGGCATGTATTCGAATCATGTTTTTAATATCCATTCAGTCCATATCTGCCTTTAACTGTTGAGTCTAATCTATTTAAAGTGATGTTTGATAAAGACTTACTTCTGCAACTTGGCATTTTTCTTTGGCATACTTTATATCTTTTCCTTTAATTCCTCTGTGATAAGGTTTGGCTCTGTGTCCCCAACCAAATCTCATATCAAATTGTAACTCTCAGTGTTGGAGGAGGGGCCTGGTGGCAGGTGATTGGATCATGGGGGCAGACTTCTCCCTTGCTGTTTTTGTGATAGTGAGTGAGTTCTGACAAGATCTGGTTAAAAGTGTGTAGCACTTCCCCCTTTGCCCACTCTCTCCTGCTGTGCCAATGTGAATATGTGCCTACTTCTCCTTCACCTTCTGCTATGATTGTAAGTTTCCGGAGGCCTCCACAGTCATGCTTCCTATACAGCCTGTGGAACCATGAGCCAATTAAAGCTCTTTTCTTTGTAAATTAAATTACCCAGTCTCAGGTAGTTCTTTTTTTTTTTTTTTTTTCTTTAATCGAGATAGAGTCCTGCTCTGTCACTCAGGCTGGAGTGCAGTGGTGCAGTCTTGGCTCACTGCAACTCCGCCCCCTGGATTCAAGAGAGTTTCCTGGCTCAGCCTCCCAAGTAGCTGGGATTACAAGTGCATGCCACCACACCTGGCTAATTTTTGTATTTTTAGTAGAGGTTTCACCATGTTGGCCATGTTGAACTCCTGACCTCAAGTGATGTGCTTGCCTCAGCCTCCCAAAGTGCTGGGATTACAGGAATGAGCCACCTCACCCAGCCTCAGGTAGTTCTTTATAACAATGTGATAACACACTAATACCCTCCAATACTGCCTTCTTTTTACATTTTTTCTAATGTACCATTTTGCTTTCCTCCTCATTTCTTTTTGTGAATATTTAAAGGTGTTTTTAGTGGTTACTCTTAGCATTACAATTAACTTTTCTAATTTTTAACAATCTACTTTGAATTGATACCAACTTAGCTTCAGTAGTATATAAAAATTGCTGATATATAGCTCTGTTTCTCCCCCCTTTATGCTGTTACTGTCACAAATTACATTTTTGTATGTTGTGTGGCCACTAACGTATATTTATAGTTACTATTTTATGCATTTGTCTTTTAAATCCTATAGGAAGCAAAGAGAGGAGATATAATTTTAAAAATACAACAATATTGGCTTTTATATTTACCTATATAGTTGCATTCACCTGTGTTCTTTATAGCTTCGTATGGTCCTGAATTATTGTCTAGTGTCCTTTCATTTCAGACTGAAGGACTCCTTGTAACATTTCTTATAAGGCAGGTCTACTAGAAACAGAGTCCTTTAGCTTTTGTTTATCTTGGAATGCCTTACTTTCTTCTGCATTATTGATGGATAGTCTTAATGGAAAAGAGTTGTTGAAATAGAATTCTTTTCTTTCAGCACTTTAATATGTCATCACACTGCCTTTCGGCTTTCGTAGTTTCTGTTAAGAAATCTGCTTTAATCTTAATGGATTAATGGATTAATCTTAATGGTTGGAGTTGACCTCTTTCAGCTTTTCCATGCTGAGGTTGCAAGTGGCTGGTGGCTCTAGCATTCCAAAGTATGCAGGGCAGTGGCCCCCTTCCCACAGCTCCATTAGGCAGTACCCTGGTGGGGCTTTTTATGGAGGCTCCAACCCATTTCCCCTCAACATTGCCCTAGTAGGTTCTCTGTAGGGGCTCCATCTCTGTGGCAGACTTCTGCCCAGACACCCAGGCTTTCTAGTACATCCTCTGAAATCTGGGGGAAGCTGCCAAGTCTCCTTCATGCTTGCATTCTAAGCATCTGCAGACTTAACACTAGATGGAAACCATGAAGGATTACAGATTGTGCCCTACTGAACTGTGGCTCAAGCTGTACCTGGGCCCCTTTGAGCTGAAGCTGGAACCAGAGCAGCTGAGATGTGGGGAGCAGTGTCACAAGGCTGCACAGGGCAGCACTGCCCTAGGCATGGCCCCTGAAACCATTAATTCCTCCTAGGCCTCTGGGCCTGTGATGGAAGGCGCTGTCCTGACGATCTCTGATATGCCTTTAAGGCTTTTTCCCCATTGTCTTGGAGTGTTACTTGGCTCCATTTCAGTCATGCTAATCATTCTAGCAAGTGGTTGCTCCGCCACTGCTTGGGCTTGGATTCTTTCTGTACCACAGGCTCAGGCTGCAAACTTTCCAGACTTTATGCTTTCATTCCCTTTTAAATATCAGTTCCAACTTTAAGTCATTTCTTTGCTCCTGTATTTGATCATAGGCTGTTAGGAGCAGTCAGGCCACATCTTGAATGCTTTGCTGCTTAGAAATTTCTTCTGCCAGATACCCTCGGTCATCATTCTTAAGTTCAGTCTTCCACAGATCCCTAGGACATGCAACCAAGCTCTGTGCCAGGACAAAACATGGGTGACCTATACTCCAGTTTCCAATAAATTCTCATTTTCTTCTGAGACCTCATCAGCTTAGCCTTCACTGTCCATATCACTATCAACATTTTGGCCACAACCATTTAACCAGTCTCTTAGAAGTTTCAAACTTTCCCTCATCTTAGTGTCTTCTTCTGAGCCCTCTGAATTCTTCCAACCTCTGCTTGTTACTCAGTTCCAAAGCTGCTTCTGCATCTTCAGGTATCTTTATAGCAATGCTCTACTCCTCAGTACCAATTTTGTGTTAGTTGTTTTTTGCATTGCTACAAATAAATACCTGAGGCTGTGTCATTTATAAAGAAAAGAGGTTTAATTGGCTCATGGTTATGCAGGCTGTACAGGAGGCATAGCACTGGCATCTGCTCAGCTTCTGGTGAGGCCTCAGGGAGCTTTTACTCATGGCAGAAAGTGAAGCAGGAGCCAGTACATCACATAGTGACAGTGGGAGCAAGAGAGAGAGATAAGGGGTAGGTCCTAGACTCTTTATTTATTTGTTTATTTATTTATTTTTTTGAGGTGAGTCTCGCTCTGTTACCCAGGCTGGAGTGCAGTGGCATGATCTTGGATCACAGCAACCTCTGCCTCCCAGGTTCAAGTGATTCTCCTCCCTCAGCTTCCCAAGTAGTAGGGACTACAGGCATGGACCACCACACCCTCCTAATTTTTGTATTTTCAGTAGAGACAGGGTTTCGCCATGTTGGCCAGGCTGGTCTCAAACTCCTGACCTCAGGTTATCCACCCACCTCGGCCTCCCAAAGTGCTGGGATTACAAGCGTGAGTCACCACGCCTGGTGCCAGACTCTTTTAAATAACCAGATCTCGTGTGAACCGAGTGAGAACTCACTCATCATCAAGAGAATGGTGCTAAACCATCCATAAGAGATACACCCCTGCGACCCAAATGCCTCCCACCAGTCCCCAACTCCCACACTGTGGATTATATTTCAGCATGAAATTTGGAGGGGACACACATGCAAACTATATCAGTAGGCCAGTAAGAAAAACGTGCCACACACTTTCTCCCCAAAATTTAGCAGCCTCTTTCTTTATTAAGTACTCCACTGAGGCTGAGTGCAGTGGCTCACGCCTATAATCCCAGCACTTTGGGAGGTTGAGGTGGGTGGATCACCTGAGGTCAGGAGTTCTAGACCAGCCTGGCCAATATGGTGAAACCCTGTCTCTACTAAACATATGAAAATTAGCTGGGCGTGGTGATGGGTGCCTGTAATTCCAGCTACTTGGGAGGCTGGGGTGGAAGAACTGCTTGAACCCAAGAGGAAGAGGTTGTAGTTGCAGTGACCTGAGATCATGGAGTTGCACTCCAGCCTGGGTGACAGAGTGAGACTCTGTCTCAAAAAAAAAAAAAAAAAGAAAAGAAAAGAAAAAGAAAGTACTCCACTGGTTGGTGGTTTAAAAAAAAAAAAAAAAGATTCTAGAGTTCCAAAAAGTTGATTCTATCAGTTTTTGTCAGCTTTAATGATTGCCTTAGTGGAGGGACCAATTCTTAGAGCTCCCAAAGTTACCATTTCTCGTGAAGTCACTCATGTTGAAAGGTTTTTAACTACAGATTCGGTTCATTTAATATAATTGATACTAGGATTATTTATTTTAGGTATTTCTTCCTGAGTGAGTTTTGGTAGTTATCTTCTTTCAAAGAATTAATCCATGTAATTTAAGTTGTCAAATTTATGCACATAGACCGGTTCTTATTATTCTCTTATTATCCTTTTACTGTTTGTAGGGCCTATAGTAACTATTTGCGTTTTCATTTCTGATATTGTTAACATGTATTTTTTATCTTGGTCATTCTTGATACAGGTTTATCAGCTTTGTTAGTTTTTTTCAGAGAACTAACTTCAAATGTTATTTTCCAATAATATTAAACAAAGTGCTCACCTATTATTTTCAAGGATTTGATGACACTGCAGATAAGTTTCTGTTACTGATTTCTAGTTTTTAAGTCTACTGTGTTCAGAGAATATATTTGGTAGATTTCAATTCTTTTAGTTTAAGATATTTTTCTGGTCCAGAAAATGGTCTTTCAGTGAATATTTCATGAAAAGATGTGAGCACTTTGTTAACATATTTATAAGTATTTAGAAGGAGAGTTTAGTATACAAAATAGTCTTTTCCTTTTCCCTTCTTCTATAAGCAGTCTGTTTTAAATTGTATAGTTTCCTGTTATGGCTATATGAGAAATAAGTTCTTACATAACCGTTAGCTTTTTTTTTTTTTTTTTTTTTTTTGAGACAGAGTCTCGCTCTCTCACCCAGGCTGGAGTGCAGTGGCACAATCTTGGCTCACTACAACCTGTGCCTCCTGGGTTCAAGCAAATCTCTGCCTCAGCCTCCCGAGTAGCTGGGATTACAGGCACCCGTCACCATACCCAGCTAATTTTTTGTATTTTTAGTAGAGATGGGGTTTCACCATCTTGGTCAGGCTGGTCTTGAACTCCTGACCTCATGATCCACCTGCCTCAGCCTCCCAAAGTGCTGGGATTACAGGCATGAGCCATTGCCCCGGCCATCTGTTCGCTTTTTTTTTTTTTTTTTTTTTTTTTTTTTGAGATGGAGTTTCAATCTTTGTTGCCCAGGCTGGAGTGCAATGCCACGATCTCGGCTCGCCAGAACCTCCGTGTCCTGGGTTCAAGCAATTCTCCTGCCTCAGCCTCATGAGTAGCTGGGATTACTGGCAAGAGCCACCATGCCTGACTAATTTTATATATTTAATAGAGACGGGGTTTTTCCATGTTGGTCAGGCTGGTCTTGAACTCCCAACCTCAGGTGATCTGCCCGCCTCAGCCTCCGAAAGTGCTGGGATTACAGGCGTGAGCCACTGCAACCGGCCCTATTAGCTTTTAGATCTGATTTGCCATGTGGTTTTTTTTGTAGTTTCTATTAAGTATATTCTAGAATGCCTTGCAAAATTAGTGCTTCATTTGTATGCTTTTAACATCTTTATATTTATGAAAACATCTTTTTTTATTATCCTTGAATGAAAAATTTGGCAGGGCATGGAATTCTAGGTTCAAAACCTTATCCTTTGTGGGTGTTTTTTCTTTGTCTTTAACATTGGGTTCTACATATGAAAAGTCATATGTTAGTTTTGTCCTTATTCTCTTAGGTAATCTCTTAATTGCTGAAATAGAATTGCTGTCATCTAAGAAACTAGTACTTGTATGTTTTCACAGAAATAGAAGTGTTGCTTTAAATAAATACAGATGTATTTCAACAGAATAAAATGTCTATGTGTGTATATCACACAATTTGTGTTTCTCTTTTTGTCTGTATTGTGCCCATATTTAGGCACCCTGGTGAAGTAATCATGTTGCCCAATTGACCTTGGTACCATTATGTAGTGGGGTCTCTTCATCAGCTCTTGCTTTATACTGGATGCTCTTCGGTTTTTGTTGTTGTTTTTTAAGTGGGGAGTCTTTAATAATTTTCCTATCAATCATTCTTCTGTCCTTGCCAAACCCTAGCCCTTTGACTCTGAGCACAGAAGTTTACATGAGCTCTTTGTTAGGATGTGTGTACAAGAGCTGGATTCTCTTATCTGGTCTTAGGAATTCTAGATATTTCCAAAATTTCTCAAAAGGCCTGCTTACTTATCACAGCTTTCACTCCTTTGTTGTGCTGGTGTGTGGTTATGCTAATTTGGACTCTTTACGTTTGGATTTTGAACTACTACTGTCCCTTATTTGTAAGTCTCCCTTTCTTTGGTTTCCTAGATACTCTTCCTGGTCTCTTACGTTTAGAGAAGTTCTCTCAGGCTCCGTAGTCTGGGTCTAGTCTCCTGCCATTATCTCAGATACTGCTGTTCCCACAGCTGCTGCTGCTTCTTCTTTTTTTTTTTTTTTTTTTTTTTGAGACAGAGTCTCACTCGGTCATCCAGGCAGGAGTGCAGTGATTCGATCTTGGCTGACTACAAGCTCTGCCTCCCAGGTTCACGCCATTCTGCTGCCTTAGCCTCCTGAGTAGCTGGGACTACAGGCGCCCACGACCATGCCCGGCTAATTTTTTTTTTTTTTTTTTTTTTTTTTCAGTAGAGACAGGGTTTCACCGTGTTAGCCAGGATGGTCTCGATCTCCTGACCTCGTGATCCATCCACTTTGGCCTCCCAAAGTGCTGGGATTACAGGCATGAGCCACCATGCCCAGTCCCCACAGCTTCTTTTCTGGGCTCTTCTAGAACTCTATTTTTTAATATATTTGAAAATTCTGTTTGTGGAAACTTACTCCTATGTGTATCTGCCAAAATGGACAATTCCAGCTTTATGTTCCACAGTCACTTTAAGCACAGAATAAATGAAATTCAACTCATTAACTCCTGCCCAACTTATCCTTTTCCTTGTATTCCTGTTTCATTTACAGACTTCCTTGTTGCCACACAATAATGTTAGTTTATAAAAAATTAGCCGGGCGTGGTGGCGTGCGCCTGTAGTCCCAGCTACTCGGGAGGCTGAGGCAGAAGAATGGTGTGAACCTGGGAGGTGGAGCTTGCAGTGAGCTGAGATCCCACCACTGCACTCCAGCCTGGGCAACAGAGTGAGACTCCATGTCAAAACAAACAAACAAACAAACAAACAAAAAGCCGAACCGGCTGGGCATGGTGGCTCGGGCCGGTAATCCTAGCACTTTGGGAGGCCAAGGCGGGCAGATTATCTGAGGTCAGGAGTTCGAGACCAGCCTGGCCAACATGCCAAAACCCCGTCTCTACTAAAAATACAAAAATTAGCAGGGTGTGGTGGCAGGCACCTGTAATCCCAGGTACTTGGGAGGCTGATGTAGGAGAATCGTTTGAACCTGGGAGGCGGAGGTTGCAGTGAGCCAAGATTGCGTCATCCAGCCTGGGAGACAGAGCCAGACTCTATCGCAAAAGAAAAAAGAAAAAAAAACCCAACAATTTATATCCAGCCAAGATGTTCTGCAAGTAAAAATACTGCCTTTTAGATTTCATGGAATATAAATAAAGCAATGATCAGAAGAAATTTCATAGCCTTAAACAGTTCTACCAATAAAAGTGAAGGAATGAAAATAATTGGCACTATGACTGTACCCACAAGCAAGGCATCCAGACACTATGGGAGCTGCCCTCCCTCTTTCTCTCAGTGGTTATTAACTAATTTCCAATTAATTACAAAGTCACATTATACTTCTTTCCCCCACTGCTATTGCTTTCATATAAATGTTTTTCTGATTTTTCTAATGTGCCATTTGCTACTTCTACATTAAAGTTTTCTCCTAAGCCACTCATTTACCCCTATAACTCCTAAGCCACTCATTTACCCCTATAACTCCAGTGCTTACTTGATACGTCTCTTCAGTGGCTCCTAGTGTCTGTATTTCCATCTACACAGTGAATGGTGAGCATCCCAGAGATATATAAGACATTTCACATAGTATGAAATAGCAGAATATCTATTTATGTTTTCTCTTATATGAACAAAAGAAACTTATTAAGTTTATTATTATTATTGAGATGGAGTCTCGCTCTGTCACCCAAGCTGGAATTCAGTGGCACGATCTTGGTTTACTGCAACCTCTGCCTCCCAGGTTCAAGCCATTCTCTTGGCTCAATTTCCTGAGTAGATGGGACTACAGGTGCATGCCACCACGCCTGGTGAATTTTTGTAATTTTTAGCAGAGATGGGGTTTTGCCATGTTGGCCAGGCTGGTCTCAAACTACTGCCTTCAGGTTATCCACCTGCTTCAACCTCTAAAAGTGGTGGAATTACAGGCATGGGCCACTGCACCCAGCCTAATTTTTTATTTTTTTTTTTAGGTAGAGTTTCGCTGTGTCTTACTGCAGCCTTGACTTCCCAGGTTCATGAGATTCTCCCATATCACCCTCTCAAGTAGCTGGTGTTACAGGCCTGAGCCACCACATCCACCCCTTTAATTCTTAATAAACATTAATATATGCAAATGTATATAATATATTAATAAGCAGAGATTTATTTGTTAAGTGTGTATGCAAAATATACTTTACTGGTCCAAAAGACAGATTCAGAATTTCTTCTTGTCCTGACCCTTGACTTTACACTGTAACCTTCTAACTAATCTTGGTCCTATGCCCTACCATAGGTATGTACCTACCAAGGTATATACCTACTATAGGTATATACCCACCATAGATATCATACCTACCAAGTTATATGTGGTTTCCTAAACTTGCGATTTCTATGCATCCATGACTTTGCCAATTGTGTTTTCTTTATTCCTAAAGTTAGTCAGTTTGACCACCTCATAAAATCTAACATGACAATATGAAATGCAAATAATTACCCCCATTTGTGACGGTCTCATATTGTGTACATGATTCTATCATGGCACCTGCTTCACACATACTGTAATTTAGCATTTTCACCTTTGTCTCCCTGGCAAAATATAAGCTCCTTGTAACAGGAATAGAATCATGTGTCACTTAGTGACGGGGATATGTTCTGAGAAAGGTATCATTAGGTGACTTCGTCATGCAAGCATCATAGGGTGTCCTTACACAAGCCTAGATAGTACAGCTGACTGCACACCTAGGCTATGTGGTGTCGCCCATTGATCCTAGGCTATAAACCTATATAGTATGTTACAGTACTGAACACTGTAGGCAATTTGTAACACAATGGTAAGAATTTATGTATCTAAACATAAAAAACAGACTATAAAAATACTGCATTTTCTTACAGGATCTTCATCATATATGGAATCTGTCATTAACTGAAATGTCATTATGCAGCACGTGACACTCGTTTTTTTTTCTTCTTTGTATCTTCAGCAGAGTTCCAGGCATGGAGTGGGAATTCAGTAAATATGTACTGAACAAATATTCCTTCTATGAATAAAGCAGGGTACAGCATGGCACATATCCTAACTCTCCAAAGTGAACTTTGCAGTTAGTACACTAAGAGCTAGCTCACATGTCTTTTCAATGGTATGCTATCTATTCTGGTTACTTCAGATTGAACTGAAGTTTGTTATTCCAGGGACCCGTGACATTAAAGGATGTTATTGTGGAATTCACCAAGGAGGAATGGAAGCTACTGACCTCTGCTCAGAGGACTCTGTATAAGGATGTGATGCTGGAAAACTATAGTCACCTGGTCTCAGTGGGTGAGGAAAACTTCCGCAGGTGTAAATCCCAGTAGTTTGCATCTCCCTTCTTGGTTACTGGAATGTAAGAGGTCCCTATAGGGTTGAATGATTGACATTAGCTATGATTCAGAGTTCGAAGTTAATAAATCCATTTTGGGTACTAGAAAAAATATTTGTGTCCCTGTCTCCCCACTGAAAGAATCTAAATTTGCCAAGCCTAACTGGAACCTTCATCATTCTCCTGAAACTCCACTTCCTCATCTTTCACAGTCCCTAAATTCCAAGCAATTTGTATCATTTCCTTGATATTTTCATTCATAGGTTACCATGTGAATAAACCAAATGCGGTCTTCAAGTTGAAGCAAGGAAAAGAGCCGTGGATATTAGAAGTAGAAATTCCACATCAGGTCTTGCCCTGTGAGTTGGAAGAAATTATATCCCATGTTACTGGTGAGTGGTTGGTGCCTCTTGCCTTCTGAAATATATTTTTTGGCAATCTCTCACTTTTTTTTTTTTTTTTGAAACAGAGTTTCAATCTTGTTGTCCAGGCTGGAGTCCAATGTTGCCATCTCAACTCACTGCAACCTCCACCTCCCAGGTTCAAGTGATTCTCCTGCCTCAGCCTCCCGAGTAGCTGGGATTACAGGCATGCACCACCACGCCTGGCTCATTTGGTAATTTTAGTAGAGGCGAGTTTTCTCCATGTTGATCAGGCTCGTCTCGAACTCCAGACCTCAGGTGATTCACCCTCCTCGGCCTCCCAAAGTGTTGGGATTACAGGCATGAGCCACCACGCCCGGCCTTGGCAGTCTCTTTAAAAATGCCTTATAGTTTTGGCAGCAGTTAAGGACACTTGATTTGCACATGTTTAAAAATCCTAAGTCATACCTCCAGTTTTTGTTCTCTCCACTTAAATTCTCTCCTTTGCTAGACATGTTTTAAATAGATTTACTTCTCTTTCCTATATACAAACTCTAATCCCTCCTTACCCTTGTAAGATTTTTTTTGTCTTTTTCTCCAGAATCGCCAGTTACTCCCTGCCATTAGAGTATACAACTATAAAGTGTTTGTAAATCCGACTTATAACGTTTTTAAGTGGTATCCCCCTCCTTTTATTAACGACAAAATACTTCAGTTATTTTGGCACCAATTTTAACTCCCCATTTTTTCTTTAAACTCTGAGCTCAGATTAGAAATTGTTATGCCGCTCATCAATTCTTTCATTTCAGAGTTGCTCCTTCCTGCTATACAGTGTTTATCCTTCCCACAGAGCACTGCTTAACCTCCCTAAAATCTACTGTACCTTATTTAGATAACACTACGACAATCTCATCCTGCCTCCTTAAATGTTTGTCATGTATTTCCTAACTTGTGCACAGATGTGTTGCCAGTGTCAGGAACAATGCCTAGTACATATTAGTTGCTCACTAGATATTTGTTGAAAGAAAGAATATTAATTAACAAGAGACTGGCCGGGCATGGTGGCTCACGTCTGTAATCCGAGCACTTTGGGAGGCCAAAGTGGGTGGATCACCGTGAGACTCATGTTCATGAAAAAAAGAAATAAAACATATATAAAATAATTAACAACAGACAGACACTCTCTACTTTCTGCTCTGTGCTTTTTAGTAAGTCCTATAAGAGCTCATCCATTTTTAAGGCCAGTGCATTGGTTTTTATGATGAGGACTCCTAAAATTGACCTCTCCAGCATCTTTGCCCTATTTATATTCTGATCCCATATTTTTACCTTCTTATAAGATAGTTCTGCTTATTCTACTTCCTTCCTTGTTAGGGTCAAAACAAAAATTGTTGATTTAAATTCCCACAGTAGCTGTGTAATGCAGCATATGTACATTGCCAGAAGTCTGCATGGTATGATTAATACTGACTCAGTATTAAGTCATTTAGACAAAATAAAAATCTTACAAGGGTAAGGAGGTATTAGTAATATTCATTTAAATGAATTTTCTGTCAAGAACTAGTCTGGCCCTCTCTTGCCTATGCAACTTATTTCTCCTTGTGGTCCCAAGACACCTGTTAATCTCCATTTTACTCTGCTCTTAAAATGTTTTCCAAACATAAGATTTTTTTTATTTTTTATTTTTTTGAGATGGAGTTATACTCTGTTGCCCAGGCTGGGGTGCAGTGTTGCAATCTCAGCTCACTGCAACCTCCACCTCCCCGGTTCAAGCGATTCTTCTGCCTCAGCCTCTTGAGTAGCTGGGATTACAGGTGCCTGCCACCAGGCCCAGCTAATTTTTGTATTTTTAGTAGAGGCAGAGTTTCACCATGTTGATCAGGCTGGTCTCGAACCCCTGACCTCACGTGATCCACCCACCTCAGCCTCCCAAAGTGCTGGGATTATAGGCATGAGCCACCGTTCCCGGCCCATACATATGATCTTATTTCAGGTGTATCTGAGTTAACGTTGCATAAGTCTCTGTCAAGTGACGTTTCTTATGTATTCCCCACCATTGCTATGAAATTCCAACCCCAAGCCTCTACTGATAATCTTTCACTTGCTTTCATGGATTTAAAGATGCATAAATATGAAGGTCACTAAAGATTCTAGAATGATGTTTAATAACTGAAACTTTAAAGATCCTGTAGTAAATTGGAAGCAGAGATGGAGAAAGTAAGATATGAAATCGAAATTCAAGACTAGTGCTGAGTCATAAGTAACAAGTGCTTTAGAAGTGCAGGATTTGGTGGTCAGGATATGTTCAGGATTGAAAATATCTGGTGTTACAACTAGGAATTCATCCTTATATAGATGGCTTATCCTGATGCTTTTAAGAAAATCCTTCCTTTTGGATATATGTGGTCCTCCATCTTCCTGTCCTAAAAACAAAGCCAGCTAGATGGAGAGTGAAAGCCCAAGCTACTCTTTCTCTAAGCCTGAGGAAACTGATGTTCTGAGAAAGTCCCTTTAGTATTGACACATAGATTGCTGTGGATGGATAAAGAGGAAATAAAGAAGAAGTTTGTCTGCTAAATACTAGCAAACCTAGCACAGTAATCTAGGTTTGAGGGAATAAAGACCTATACTTCAGTATACTTCAACTCCTTCTTCCAGTTTAGTCTTCCATGTAATTCCAGGGAACACTGTTGTCCAGTAGTTTTGCTTAACCTGCTTACTGTTCATGGTCCTTAAGGGGCTCACAGCATTCTCTATACTTCCCACACTCTTGTTCAGCAACACTTCAAATGTCCTGTGTTCTCCGCTCCCAGTTTTTTTGTTTGTTTGTTTGTTCTGTTTTTGTCATTAACTTTTGCCTCCAGGCTCTTAAGGTTATATTTGTAAAAATGTCAGAGAACATGGGTCTACAACTAGGTTCCTTCTTCTTTGTGTGACAGCAGTTTTTAGTGTTTGTTTTAGTTTATTTTTCCAAAACAATGGGCTAGAGGAAATTTGCATTTGAGGTTCTTTCATTATGAGAAATTGGCCTGAAGCCTAAGAATTGATGCTATGACAATATTAATGTGTTAATATTTATAAAGTATTAAATTTTTGATTCCCTTGTAGAAGACCTATGGAGTATTCGTGATCTAGAATCAAGATACCAGGAAAGCCAAGCTGGAAATTCAAGGCAAGTTCAAGAATTAATGTTTAAGATTAAAGATTTGTAAGCAAGAGTCTTGAAGGAGTTACTGGAAATGGGAGGACACTAGTTAATACTAAACATGAGAAAACTAACACTGCAGAGCAAATCCCGAGGAATATAATCCAAATGGGAATGCCCCTTTTCATAGAGACCTTGTGCAGGATCAGGAGACTGAAACTTTGAAGTAGTCTTTTTACTCTTCTGAATTAAATAATAAAGGGAGTCTTTATTACACAAAACAGAAAGCAGGCAATTGAGAGACCCTGTGAATAGAATGCAGATGCAGATTCACCTTTTACTAAGTGTTAAACTACAGTGCAGGTCAGAGAATGTTCACAGTGGAGAAACCCTATGGAACCAATAAATATGGGAGCATCTCTAGAAATCAGTCCTCAGAGGTACTTGGAGAATACACCTAGTGGGGGGAAAAAGCCTTAAAAGTCTTACACATTAGTGAATGTGGAACTTTCTGTCTAGGAAAGTTAAACATCAGAAAACTCGTACCACAGAGAAACCCTATGAATGTAAGGAATGTGGGAAGTTCTTCTGCCAGAGGTCTGCCCTCATAGTACATCAGCATACTCACTCAAAGGGCAAATCCTATGACTGTGATAAATGTGGGAACTTGTTCTCCAAAAATGAAGACCTCACAAGACATCAGAAAATTCACAAGAGAGATAAAACCTATGAGTGTAAAGAATGTAAGAAAATATTTTACCACCTATCATCTCTCAGTAGACATCTGAGAACCCATGCAGGAGAGAAACCCTACGAATGTAATCAGTGTGAGAAATCCTTCTACCAGAAACCACATCTCATAGAACATCAGAAAACATACACGGGAGAAATCTTTTGAATGTACTGAATGTGGGAAGTTCTTCTATGTGAAGGCATACCTCATGGTACATCAGAAGACACACACAGGGGAGAAACCCTATGAGTGTAAGGAGTGTGGGAAAGCCTTTTCCCAGAAGTCACACCTCACAGTACATCAGAGAATATACACAGGGGAGAAACCCTATACATGTAAGGAATGTGGGAAATTCTTCTCTAGGAATTCACACCTCAAAACTCATCAGAGAACTCACACGGGAGAGAAACCCTATGAATGTAAGGAATGTAGGAAATGCTTCTACCAGAAGTCAGCCCTCACAGTACATCAGCGAACTCACACAGGGGAGAAACCCTTTGAATGTAATAAATGTGGGAAAACCTTTTACTATAAATCAGACCTCACTAAACATCAGAGAAAACACACAGGGAAGAAGCCCTATGAATGCACAGAATGTGGCAAATCTTTCTCTGTGAATTCGGTCCTCAGATTACATCAAAGGACTCACACAGGAGAGAAGTCCTATGCATGCAAGGAATGTGGGAAGTCCTTTTCTCAGAAGTCACATTTTATTAAACATCAGAGAAAACACACAGGGGAGAAGCCCTGTGAGTGCCAAGAGTGTGGGGAAACCTTTATCCAGAAGAAGTCACAACTCACTGCACATCAGAAGACACACACAAAGAAGAGGAAGGCTGAGAAGCAAGATGAGTTGAGAAATTCTCTTGACTGAATTCATCCTTCAGAACAATCAGATAATTCACACAAGAGGTATACCTTATGAATGGCCTCAATATAGGAAAATTTTCAGCTACAATCTTTGCTCTCTCTGTGTATCAGCAAATACATAGAGAGAAATTCTGTACATTTATTTGGGAGAAAATTTTATCATATTGTAGACTTTTCTAAATTCTAGATAATATAAGTGGCAGTAGTCATGCAAATTGTAAAACAGGAGGGAAGCCTTTCAGAAGTCATACTTTTGTTTTGCAACATAGAAATCACACAGGAGAGAAATCCTGTAAGTAAAACGAATGTCAATACATTTTCTGTCAGGGCAGCCAGCTGTAGACATCCAAAAGTTCAAGAGTGAGAAGCTCCTTGAGTATCCAGAAATCTCTTTACACAATTGGAGCTCATATACTAAAGAATTCAAAGCGATAACTGCAAAGACAGTGGTAGATATAGAAACCTTTATTAAGAATTGCTGTTTCATTCAATGTCAGATCACTGGTACTTGGATAGATATTTTAAATATTTGGAAGGTGTTCAACAAAAATTCAAATAATTTGTACTGAGGGAAACAGTTATACTAGAAATCATGTCGCAGATCTGATGCCAAGATTGTTCTATTTTAAAAGGAAACCTGCAAATGTCTACATACATGAAGCATTTAAAAAGCACAAATTATCAGGCAACATCATTAAACATACATTAAATGTCTTTTAGTATATAGGACTTTGTATGTGAGTGTGCTATAACATGTAACTTACGGATGTTCAATGTGCATGTGGAATCCATCCATAATGGTGCATAGGGAAATAGGTAACCTTAGTTCAGTAACTATTATGTGTATGACGATGTTGCACATTAAGTCTCACTAGTGACTCTTGTTAATATTTGTATTGTAAGTGTAGTATTCCTTTTAAATTATAAGGCTTCTTTTTCTCCTATTTTTTGGTGTTTGTAAATGGATATAGACAGTGGTACTAAACTAATCCTTCAAAAAGAAGTTAAAATATTTTTGTAAAATTTTCAAATGTCAGCCAAGTTTTGCATTAGGGACACATTTATATATAGCAAAAGCCTGAGCTGTTTTTAAACAGCTAAAAACAGTAATATTTATTACAGTCTACACAGTGAAAACAAATAGTGCAATGTAAGAAGTATTATGTATCTTACTGTTGATGTATGAGCAGGGAGCAGAGCTATCTGCATTTGTATTTTGTCTGAGAGTCCTAAGTGTTCTTCACCAACTTTTTCTTCCTCATAGAAGCAACATGACATAGTTAAGGGTGTGGACTCTGGACTCCTGCTGCCTGGGCCCCAATTCCAGCCTGGGGCATGCTACTTAATATCTCTGTGCCTCAATTCCCTTCCCATAAAAGAGTGGTGATAGTGACAACATCTTAGGATTGCTTTGAGGTCTAAATGAGTTGAAATTTTCAAAGCACTTAGAATAGTGTCTGAGACACAAGAGCTATATGTTAGAGGTTATCATCATTATTTGTATTTTGTGAATTACACTGCAAAAAAAAAAAAAGGTTGGCTACCCAACATTCATCCCCCACCTTCTTGCTGCCAGTGCCTTGATTTGGTTGTTTGTTGTTTGTTTGTTTTCCTAGAAGTGATTTAGGGGCAGTTCCTGACTACACTAAGTCAGGGTTTGACAAATGACGGTCCATCAGACTGATCTGGCCCACTACCCATTTTTGTATCCTGCAAGCTAAGAATGATTTTATATTTCTAAATGGTTGAAAAAAATCAAAGAATATTGTGACACATGAAAATTATATGATATTCAAATTTCAGTGTCCATAAATAAAGTATTGAAAACACAAATACAAACAAAAACTTCTGTTTATGTTTGACCTGTGGCTGTCTTTGCACTACCCCAGCAGGGTTGAGTAGTTGTGGCAGACACCTTATGCCCTTGAGCCTATGATCTATCACTTTACAAAGTAAGTTTTTCTTTTACTTAGAGCTGAAAATAAAAGCAATGTAGAGTTATGCTTTTATAAATATTACATGTTTCAGAAATTATGCATACAGCAATTTGTAGGTGGGTGGGGTTTTTTTGCAGTATATTTATTTTGTGCATTATATTTATATGTTAAGAGCCTGAGCTTAGAAGTATTTTTTCAAAGAAATGTGTTTTTTACTTGCTAACTTGTCATAACATCAAAACAAGAAATTTCTTGATGGACTGTAGCAGTAAAATATGAAATGAACATTGTCTAAATTAAATTGAAGCAATTCTTGTGCCTCAGCCAAGTAGCTGGGACTTCAGGCATGCACCACCATACCTGGCTAGGTTTTGTATTTTTAGTAGAGATGAGGTTTCGCCATGTTGGCCGGGCTGGTCTTGAATTCCTGACCTCAAGTGATCTGCCCACCTCAGCCTCTCAAAGTACTAGGTTTACAGGCGTGAGCCACTGTGTTCAGCCCACGTCGTCTTTGTTCATTCGTCTGTTGATGGACACTTAGGATGCTTCCAAATCTTGACTATTGTGAACAGTGCTGCAATAAACATGGGAGTCCAGATATCTCTTCAATATACTGATTTCCTTTCTTTTAGGTATATACCTAGGAGTGCTGGACTGTACAGTAGCTCTATTTTTAGTTCTCCAAACCATTCTCCATGGTGGTTGTATAAGCTCAGTTTTGGATACATTACATACAAATTTGGATACATTTCTGCAGAATGGAAAAGGAGAATAGTCATTTGGAAATACAAGTTTGAACCTTGGGGAAAAGCTCATACGATAGGTAGTTACAGATTCTGATAAGAGACTCATCACTGTACACACAGACAAAGTTCCTACATGAAATCACCAGAGTAGGTAAACTCATCCAGAGATAGCACACAGTCAGGGAAGGAAAGAGGTCCAAATGGTGTCAAGTGCTGTGACAAGATGAAACTGTGAGAACAAAAGGAGGCTGCTGAGTTCTGCAAGCAAGTCATCACAAACGAGAGCCTTTCATTGGGATGGTGGGCACAAAGCTTGACTATAGTGGCTCACAATGACTAAAGGAGTAGAAGAAAGGCTGTTGAGGTAGTTTGATGGTAAAGAAAAAAAAGGCACAGAGAGTCTGAAGAAGAGATAAGCTTAAAGGAATTTTTATCTTAGGATGGAGAAAACCTGAACATATTTACAGAGTCACTAGGAACAGACAAAATATATATATATATATATATATATACACACACACACACACACACACAGAGAGAGACCTGCCTCTGAAATAGCAGGGAATGTGGTGAGGACTGGTAAAGATTACAGATAAATTGAGACATAAAAGGCTAAATTCCTTATTGAGTTTATAAGGTGGGGTGGAGTAACAAGTTTGAAGAGAATGGTGAAAGTCTGGAATGGCTGCTGTAGAAAAAAATGAATGGCAGTCAACCAGAAGAGAATAAAAAGGTTTCAGGATAGGATTGAGAGCCAAGCTGTGACTGGAGCTCATAAATCTGTAATAGAGTCAGTCAGCACAGTGTTATGGAGTGGCACTCAGTAGCTCAGTGGAGAAAATGAACACAGGTCCAGCAATGGGGATAGAAAAGACAGGTGTGGAAGAAAAACAGAGATCTGAGAATGCCAGTATAAGCCCTGTTATAAGTGATAGATCAGGAAGCACTGACACCATAAAGGGGCTGATAGACTGGGAAATAGCGGAGAACAGGTTTAATGTGCATATAGAAAAAGAGTAGTGGAAAAAAGGAGGTTGTGACCAGATTCTGGGATGTCTAGGAAGAATGGAGCAATTGCACATCACCTGAAATACCCTCCCCAAAACACTTAGTCATCTATAAGACCAAAACTGGTGAGGCACAGTGGCTCACACCTGTAATCCTAGCACTTTGAATGGCCAAGGAGAGAGGATCATTTAAGCCCAGGAATTCAAGACCAACCTGGGCAATATAGTGAGGCCTTGTCTCTATTTAAAAAAAAAAAAAAAAAAAAAAAGACCAGAATTGATGCCATGCTGACCTGACTTTCAGGCCATGCTCTGATATATAAACTAGTCCTTCAAATGAGGCTGACACCTCACACGTTGTTTGAAGGGAATTCCAATGAGAGAGTGGCAAGGTAAAGTTCTCCTCTAAGCTTCTTCCTTCCTTAAGATTTGATCTGGATCCCTGGGTGCAATATCTACAACTTCAATAACTTTTCTCTTTATTGACTAGGACATTATGAGAGTTCTCATGTATGTGGAGTTGCTAAAAATAAAAGTTTAAGAAATCGCTGGCCAGGCGCGGTGGCTCACACCTATAATCACAGCACTTTGGGAGGCCAATGCAGGTGGATCACCTGAGGTCAGGAGTTTGAGGCCAGCCTGACCAACATGGTGAAATCCCTGCCTCTACTAAAACTCCAAAAATTAGCTGGGTGTGGTGGCGGGCACCTGTAATCCCAGTTACTCAGGAGTCTTAGGCAGGAGAATCACTTAAACCTGGGAGACGGAGCTGGCAGTGAGTCGAGATCACGCCATTGCACTCCAGCCTGGGCAACAGAGCAATACTCCATCTCAAAAAAAGAAAAGAAAAAAAGAAAGAAAAAGAAATTGCCTAATTACTGACTTGGTGATTCCCTCAGGGTCTTGGGACTAGCCAATGTAGGACAGCTGTCACTGTCCTTTCCAGAGCCTTGGATCTTTCTCCCAGTGGTAATGTACAACAGTAAGGGCAGCCTGCATAAGAAGTGTATTCAACAGAGAGACAGAAGTTGGGGTCTGCAAATAACATAAGCAACCTCCAGGATGAGGGTGGGAAAGTGAGTTTACTTCCTTTCACTGCAAATGGAAGGATTAAATCTAATCCTTGAGCCCCTACCTCACAAAGGCAGGAAACCCTAAACAAGTCACCTGCTCATTCTCTACAGATCTGCCATCCCTTTTCTCCTATTCTGGCCTGATACAAAAAGAAAAAGAGATTCCAATCCTCTCCAAGATGTTACAAATAAATCAGACATTGCCACCAAAATGTGTGCCTTTGATACACCAAAACGTATATCAAAAGCTAGCTTGTATCAATGATTCACTCTTGCCCAAAGACAAGTGGTACAATGATTATGAAAAGTAACTTCTGATCTTAAGGTATATTGATAGAAAGAATAAAAATTCAAGGGTTAGTTGGCTATCGTGATAAGCATCTGGAATGTGGTTACCACATTCAGCCTGATCTGCCATTCTGTTTGGACTGAGATGGGCCCTCCTGTGTACGATAGAAAAAGTAACTCCAAATGTGTGTTTAATGCAGCTCTAGTTCACTTTCACTCAGGTCACCACCTTCCTTTGCTCACTTAATTGTCCCTGAAAAGTAGGTCAGCACCTTGTGTAACAAGTTGGAAGGAGAGCTAAGACCAAGCCTATCATTCCAACAGACTTGAAGAGATACAGGGTGTACGGGACATAGTTCAGGCTTGGTAGCCAGATATGCTCGGATTTGAACACTCAAGAGTAGCTCCATCTTTCACTGGCTATGTGACCTTGGGTAAGTTTCTTTGCCCTCTGCCACAGTATTCACAACTATAAAGTGGGAGTTATGGAGGGGCCTCTGTGGAACACCGCAATGGCTATGTCCCCCCCAGCTCCAAGGGCCATCATGCAGTTGTTGTGAGGGTTAAAACACCTGACACATCAAGGGCACTTAGGAAAGGGCAGCCCATTCTGGTTTTATTCCAATTTCATTTGTTCAGTCATTCTTGGAATGGCCAGTTGTATTCTAAAGCACTGAACCTTAGCCCTAAGCAAAGCAGTCCAAGCTCATGGCAGATATTAAACAGTTATTCCCAGAGATGTCAGCCAGAAGGCCAAGGAGTTGGAGACCCCTTATTTTCTTCTCTGAAGTTTGTCACAGCTGACAGATGATGGATGGGTATGCATCAGTCCAAGTGACACCACAGAATCCATTTGATTTTCTGTTTCTCATTTTAACCTCTTGAGCTTGGCTCTTTTCCTCTATCTGTGGACAACCCCCCACCCCCCTCCATCTCTCCACCCATTTCTCCCCAACCCAATCCCTGACCCCAATCACATCCCCCACTCACTCACAATCACAGATAGGTGGAGGATGTGCATCTGCTCCTCAACAATCTCTGAGGGCTCTTGGAGAGTGGGGGTGGTGACTTGGGCCAGCTGCCTGGAGCTGCTCATGGAGACATGGAAGTACAAGGTGCTATTCTCCAGCCACTGCTGTCTCCAGTGCACCAGCAAGATGTCCGCCACCATGCTAGACATCTCTGCAAGACAAGACCCGAGGCACTGGGTGAGCTGTACACCTGGTCTTGGTGCTGCAGGGAGGAAGAGAACCCACATAATCAGGAGCTCAGAGGCACCTGTTTTTTGCCAGGATGCCTTTCCTCACATCAAGTCCATGAGCCAGGGATCATCACTTTCATTTATAGATGGGTCAACTGTGACCAAGATTCACCTAAAGTAACAGAGTAGTGGAGGCAGGGTTTGCACCCAGATCTGCCTGAGCCCCTTGTTGATACACCATGCATGATCAGATAATTCATTCTACTCTGATAGTGTAATAAAACTAAGGATAATATGCTTTCATTGTTTTGAGGCTGTGGAACTAGAAGACGACGAAAGAAATCCATGAAAGGAGTGGGAGTTGAGAGTGTGGATTCTTTAGAAGTTGAGCTGGAAGTACTCATCTCCAAACCTCAGAGCCAGAAGGGCCCAAAAGGGCACCAGCTCAGCTGAGGTAGCTCAGGGTCATCTTGCACAGGAAAGGAGCTTGGCAAGAGGGTTGCCCTGACCGTGTTTCTCTTGCTTCCACGAGAGCAGCTCCATTTTTTTGTAAGCTATATAGTGTACTCCCAAGCAAGAGAATGTTGGCACAAAGGTTTCCTTGGCTAAAAAATACTTGCAAAGCTACTGCCCCATCCCAACGTTCTCATATAGCCAGTGGGGGTGAGGACTTTCTAGTAAACTATAAAATTCAATCTCCTGACTTGAAGTTTCTTACTCTTATCTCCATGCTAGTTTTCCTTCTGTAAATAGTTTTAAAATGATTATCATTTGAATAGTATTTTTGTTCAATGTATCATACCTTTTTATTAGTAAAAAAGGGTGATGGCATAGGGTACTAAAAGTGTCATCACAAGGGATTGTACAATTGTTCCACAGTCCCCTCGAGTAGAGGGGTGTGTACCTCCAAATGTCCTAGAAAGACAAGGCCTATCAGTGCATCTTATGGATGAATGCAAGAGAAGGGTGGTGGAGTTCTTGGAGGATTATTACATCTGCACTCAAGGGGGACAAATAGGAGACAAATAGCCTTTATAGTGTCCATCAGTAGACAAGTAGCCTTAGTAGTGTTGGAGGCTTAGAACCTTCGCTCCTCCCTCCTGAGACAGCTATGACCTTGGACAGTATTCCTACAGTCCCCAAAGGCCTCAAGTGCATTCACACACACACACACGCAAACACACACACATGAGGAGGACTGATAAGCAAACTGAGTTACAGCCTCTTATCCAATCAGCTCTCCCCATGTCCCACTGCAGGGCCCATCATATCTGGTGACACGAAATGAAAAAGAATCATCTTGAAAAGAGGAGGAGATGATACCACCAAATCATCTACTCATCACCCAATTCTACTGAATTATTCTTTTATTTTTATTTTTATTTTTTTTTTTTGACAGAGTCTTGCTCTGTCGACCAGGCTGGAGTGTAGTGGTGCGATCTTGGCTCGCTGCAAGCTCCGCCTCCCAGGTTCACGCCATTCTCCTGCCTCAGCCTCCCGAGTAGCTGGGACTACAGGCACCCGCCACCACGCCTAGCTAATTTTTTTGTATTTTTAATAGAGATGGGGGTTTCACCATGTTAGCCAGGATGGTCTTGAACTCCTGACCTCATGATCCACCTGGCTTGGCCTCCCAAAGTACTGGGATTACAGGTGTGGGCCACTGTGCCCGGCCTACTGAATTATTCTTATATCACCCATGTCCAATAGACTTTCCCTCCTTGAGGATCACAATTAAAAATCCTTAGGAGATGTTTAGCACTTAATAAGGGCTAAAAAATGTTAGCTATGAATTTTTAAGTTCGGTATTGATTTATTATCATCATCATCATTATTGATAGGAACAGAATCTAATTCATCCTTCAACTGCTCTGAAAAGAATAAAAAACAAAAACTGTGAGCCATCTTTGACAGTTTGCTTTCTCTCCCACTCCTCATCCAGTAAGGGCTTCTTAACCTGACTCTCTTCTTCCACTTGTCCATTCTGTTCTCAATCAGGAGCCAGAGTAATCCTGCCAAACAAAAGTCATCTCACATCACTAAGTCCTCTGTTTACAGTTTTTCCATGGCCTCCTACTCATTCCAAGTAAAAGACAAAGTGGCAAGAACATAGTAAGTTATTAGGCCAAGTGAACACATGTTTGGGCTTCCCTTGCAGCTGGAAGAGTTGAACAGGCCTTGAGACAATCACAGAGATTTGTCAGCACTTAGAGCACAAGCCCCAAAGGGCCCTGCGAACCCACTGTGGTGTCCAGGGGGAGGGACTGGCTGGGTGACCAATTTGAAGAGCAGGTCTCTCAGCACCTTCTCTTCATCCCAGGCTGGGGAGATCTGCTGCCCCACTGACCCCCTCCCAGCCTCAGCACCCGAGGCCTTGGCAGTAGCTTCCCTGGCAGACAGCCAGCTGGGCCAAGGCAAGATGAAGACATTATGGTAAATGGCCTGGTTCATTTTTTTCTCAGTACATCAAAGCTCAAAACCAGAGTTTCAGGGAACCCAGGGCTGAGAGCTACACCAGAAATAACAGCGTCTAATTCTGTAGTTCCACGTGCTGCTGGCTAAGCAGGCACTCCATATGCTGAGTGTCCCTGGAGTGGCACCCGAGAAAAAGCTCCAAGGTTGGCTACATCTGGTTGACACAGCCTGGCATAGATGATGGCGGAATGAACAGAGGAGTGCTTGTGGAAATCTGAGGTCCCCACTTCTAGCGCTGTCTCCAGCCAGTCCCTGAAATCTCACTATTAAAGAGGCTTCCCCTTTCCATGTTCAGATGAGAAAGTAGAAGGTTGCAGAAGGTTAGTGACTTGTTTAAGTTCACTGGTGAATTTGTACCTAGCTAGAACCAGTGGATTTCCAGTCCATGCAATTTCTACTATGCCAGTTGCACTTAACATCTCCTTTTTCTTGACTAGCCCATGGGCCAAAACTAGATTGAGCTCTTCGTTTGCTACAGTGATGAGTGCACAGTCAGCAGAGAGTAAATGTTAAATGATAATAACAGTGTGTGAAACACAGTAAATTTAATCACAGAGAGTAACTCCAGACTTACTTTATTACAAAGAAAAGAAACTGTTGTTGACAACAAGAGAGGAGGGGTATAAAATGTTAAAGAGAAAACTGCTGTAGCAGAAGCAGAAGGCCATGCTCATTCATTTACTCATTATTCGTTTATTCATGCATTTGTTTATTTATTAAACGTATTTATCAAACACCCACTCAATTCCAGGCAGCTCAGTAGCTCAGAATATGGGGTTAAATGAGACATAGGCTTGCCTTCAGGGAGCTCATAGTTATTTAGCAGTGGATATTCTACCCAGCCCACTGTCTCCTTACTCATGTTACTGTCCACACGCATGCACGCTCTCCATTTACGAAGGTCCAGGTGACTGTGTGTTATCGGGACTATCTCCTGCCATCACCCCTTCATCATATACTCTATCCCCGCAGGACTTAAAACTATTCCTGAAACAGGCCAGACTCCCACTTGTCCCAGGTCATGAGTATTTTCTGCCCAACATTCCTAGCACTCTCCTCCAAGAACCTGGAAGCTGGCTTCTTCTCAGTATTTGTCTCTCAGTCCAAATGATACCTGCTTAGAGAAACTAAGCCTGTCCACTCTAGCTGAAGTAGTCCTCTTCACGCACATCCAACCTTTATTATATACCTTTTACAAAAACTTTCGATACCAGTTATCACGATTAGAAATTCAGGCCTGGTGTGGTGCCTGAATTACATGCCTGTAATCTCAGCACTTTTGGAGGCTGAGGCAGGCAGATCACTTAAAGCCATGCGTTTGAGACCAGTCCGGCTAACATGGTGAAAGCCCATCTCTACCAAAAACACAAAAATTAACTGGGCATGGTGGCATGTGCCTGTAATCCCAGCCATGACTCAGGAGGCATAATAATTGCTTGAACCTGGAAAGTAGAGGTTGCAGGGAGTGGAGATCATGCTACTGCACTCTGGCCTGGGCAACAGAGTGAGACCATGTCTCAAAAATAAAATGAAATGAAATGAAATGAAATGAAATGAAATAAAATAAAATAGAAATTTATGCTCTACATTTCCTTTAACATGTATTTATTGTCTCTCTCTCTCTCGAGGAGAGCAGAAACCTTGTGTGTCTTATTTCCTGCCACCTCTCTTTGGAAAGTGCTTGGCACATAATACATGCTCAGTAAATAATTATTGAATCACTGAGATACATATAGATATATGTGTATGTATATATATTTCAAATGCTCATGTCCTTTTTCATCTTTAAAATGCTTAATGCATATATGTATATATATATATATAAGAGTGATTTGGTATATATATTTTTTTGTATTTACACATATTTCAGTGACTCAGTAACACACTTACTTACACACATTCATAATAAAATGCTGGAGGGACTAAAAAATAAAATTCAAAGAGTGTTACATTTCATCAGAGGATAAAAAAAAAGAGAGAGAAAAAGTAAAGGTCTATTGAAAACTCAAAGGTGGGAAAAGACTCTCCTAGCTTGCAGCCAAGAACTACTTCCAAAAGGTGGTGGTAGGAGCAATGTAGAAGATGGACATACTGATGTCCCTCAGAGGAAAGGAGGAGAAGGCATAGAGATCAGCTGGTCATCTCAGGGGCATGAAGCTGCGTGTGTATGTTGGAGTGGAGCAGAATGTCAGGTTAGAAATGTAGTTCAAGGCCAGGTGCGGTGGCTCATGCCTGTAATCCCAGCACTTTGGGAGGCCAAGGTGGGCGGATCACAAGGTCAGAAGTTCGAGACCAGCAAGATCAATATGGTGAAACCCTGCCTCTACTAAAAATACAAAAATTAGCCAGGTGTGGTGACACACACCTGTAGTTCCAGCTACTCGGGGGGCTGAGGCTGAAGAATTGCTTGAACCCGGGAGGCAGAGGTTGCTATGAGCCGAGATGGCGTCACTGCACTCCAGCCCAGGCAACAGAGTGAGACTCTGTCTCAAAATAAATAAATAAATAAAAAGAAACGTAGTTCAGACACAGAGTTAAGGGCTTAAGGGCTTTGAATGCTTGGTGATACTGTGTGTATTTTATTCAGAACCAGTAGAGTACACTTGGTCAGAAAACCAGTCCTGTGTCCCTTAAAAACAGGTGAATAAAACAGTAGCATGACCAAAACCAGCTCTTGAAGTTCTCTGCTGATTGATTTTCCAATTGTATCTTCCCTTTTTTCTTCCCCTACTCCTTCCATGTAAACATTTCATTAAGTCTTCAAGTCATATTACAATCCACCTTAAAGCAAAAGGGGGACTAAACACATTTAGTCGAGAACCAAGATGATTCCCATAAAGGCAGATTATGCTGACATGATGAATATAAAATGAAACAGCAGATATTAAAGTGGGAGAATTGGTGTACCATGCCTTCCAGCAGTAAGCTGACTCCAGCACCTGCCTCCCTTCCACCCTAACTAGCTTGGTTTTGTGTTGGAATCATAAAGAAACACAGGGATTGCATTTTCACCTTTTTCTGTTCTCCCCCATGGACCGCAACTCATGAAATATTCAATAGGCTCAAATTCCCTCAATTGCCCCACAAAAGCCGAGAGAGGATCAGCCTTCATCAGTGATTCTGGGTAGACTGCCATCCTGCCTGGGTGGCCACTGATGCCTTTCAGCCTCCTGGAAAAGAAATGAAAAATCCCGAAGGCATGTTGTGCTTTTAATCGGCTTGTTCCTCCTAATCTATGGCACTCATTGTATTTTTTTTTTTTTTTTTTTTTTTTTTTTTTTTTTTTTTTTTTTTTTTGAGACGGAGTCTCGCTCTGTCGCCCAGGCTGGAGTGCAGTGGCCGGATCTCAGCTCACTGCAAGCTCCGCCTCCCAGGTTTATGCCATTCTCCTGCCTCAGCCTCCCAAGTAACTGGGACTACAGGTGCCCGCCACCTCGCCCGGCTAGTTTTTTTTGTATTTTTTTAGTAGAGATGGGGTTTCACCGTGTTAGCCAGGATGGTCTCGATCTCCTGACCTCGTGATCCGCCCGTCTCGGCCTCCCAAAGTGCTGGGTTTACAGGCTTGAGCCACCGCGCCCGGCTGTATTTTTATTTATTCCTGAAGGTCATTATGAAAATAAGCAGCTCGGCCAGGTGCAGTGGCTCACGCCTGTAATCTCAGCACTTTGGGAGGCCGAAGCAGGCGGATCACAAGTTCAGGAGATCGAGACCATCCTGGCTAACACAGTGAAATCCCGTCTCTACTAAAAATCCAAAAAAATTAGCCGGGCGTGGTGGCTGGTGCCTGTATTCCCAGCTACTTGGGAGGCTGAGACAGGAGAATGGCATGAACCCAGGAGGCAGAGCTTGCAGTGCGCTGAGATTGTGCTACTGCACTCCAGATTGGGTGACAGAGAGAGACTCCGTCTAAAAAAAAGAAAAAAGAAAAGAAGCAGCTCTTCTCATCACCAGCCATCTTGGTAACATCTCCCAAGTGGCTAACTAATCGACCTTCTGATTCGACAGCACCAGCTGACCCTCCAGAAGATTATTTGCTGAAGCCCAGAGAAAGTTTCCAATGAGTTTGCAAATGGTCTTTTTCTTGCCATGGAGAAAGCAGACATTACATGAGATGAACTCACTGCCTGGGCAGAAAGAACTGGGAGATGTAGTGATGTTGACTTTAACCAACCTTGCCACTAGTTGTTGCAGCATTCATGGGTGATTGTCACACATCAAGTCTTGCTGAGTGGACCTGGGAAATAATTGCAAATGCGGCCTTTTTGATCTCTAAAATGCTTAATTAATGCAAAGCTTTATCATCTCTCTCAGGGGCTATTGCAAATGGTTCTGTGCCAGTCAGGGTCTCACCAGAGAAGAGGAGACATACTCAGAAAGGCCATTGAGAAGTATTTAATGAAGGGAGCATTTACAAAGGTTTGGACAGTTTTAAGACAAACCAATAATGAGCAACAAAGTACTCCAAGATCAACAACAGCAAGGAACTGTCACCACCCTAGGTCTGAAGGCACAAGGGATGGTGGGGGATGGAATATTATAAAACCCTAAAAAATTCAGAGCTGTAGGAAAGGGCTACCATATAGCTGCCAGATAGGAACTATAGCCTTTACTAGAATAACCCAGCCACTGCCAATGCACAACCCAGGATGGAATTTTTTCAAGAGAGTAAATTCCCAACCTCATTCTCCTTCTACCCACCAATTTTTTGTAGGTTTCTCACACAGGTTGACCTCAACCAAACACCCAAGGATGCTTAAATGAAACAAATCATACAAGTCAGCCTTCCTGGGTGCAGCAGGTGGGAAAAGGGGATCTCAAGAAGCAAATGAAGACTATTCAGTAGGCCCCTTAATAGGTATCCCTACCTTCAGGCTTCCTTCCTTCCAGCCATCCATCAAATGGCTACCAGGATGAAATTTCTAACTTGTCAATCTGACTATATAATTCCTTTGCCCAAAACCCTCCAATGTTTTCTACTGTCCCTCAGGATAAAACCTAATTTATTGAGCCTGACACACAAGGCCCTTCCTGGCCTGTTATATGCACTTCTCCCCAGTCTGATCTCTTGCTATGCCTTTCCTTGCACTTATGTATGAATTCTGACCAGATATTTATATAACATACCACATATACTATGATTTTTTCCTAATTCAATATGTTATGCTCCTCTATGCTTTCATAAAGAGAAATATTGCATGCTGCATAAGATCACAGGGTCTGGAGACCAACTACTTGAATTTGCATCCCACCTCCCCTGTGTTCAACCTGTGTGTTTTTGGGCAAGCTCTTCATTTCTTCCTGCCTCAGTTCCCCCATCTACCAAATGAGGATAATAACAGCACCCGCCTCACAAGGTTGTTTTTATAATCAAATCAGATAGTACAAATTAGCTCTAAGGTTGGTCTTGGTATTTAGAGAGCACTCCACAGTTACATTTGTTATATATATAGTTATAGCATCCTCTTTTACCACTGTCTTGAGATATATATATACACACACACACACTATATATATATATATAAAATACACATACACACAATATGTAAGTTTTATATGTATATATATATATATATATAGTCTCTTTATACAGCTGACTTCCCTTATTGGATCCTAGTGCAGGGACATGTCAGAATTATTTGTGTAGCCTGGTGCCTGGCACAGCAGCTGAAGAGAGTAGGGACTTCATAAATGTTCTGTATGTTTAACTGAGCTGTCCCATATTTGAAGTCAGATAAGTATTTCCAGAGAACAGAGAGAAGAGATAGCAATTTGGGGTGTCAATAATGGCTGGATTCCCATACAGCAACTCTACAGAAATTTACCTAACATCTGGCTTAAATTCAGGCATCATGGAGAATGCACATGAAAAGAAAGTGTTGACTTTCAAGGAGCTTATATTTTCATGAAGCGAGATAGGGGAATTTCATATAGAAAATGGACACCCTTATGATTCTGTTTAGACATGAATATATGTATATACAGCTGGAAAAATAATGGACCATGAAGAATGGCACTTTCTAAATAGTGGGATCGGAGATGATTTTAATCATGTTCTGATTCATTTTTCTATGCTTTTTCTATATTGACTATATGTTACCTCTGTAGCAAGATGCAAATAGACACTCACTTTAAAGATTCATTTAGTCAACCAACTTCTTCTGAGATCTGGCATTGTGGGACTCTGTCCTTGGGAACTTAGTCCAAGGGCCTGAGAAAAGACATGCTATAAATAGCTATAAAGCAAAGTAGGAAGCTTAGAGGAAAGGAGATTACTTCTGGCTGGATCTAGAAAGTCTTCATGGAGAGTCTCAAATAATTGGCAAGATTTTGACAAATGGCTATGTGGCAGAGGGTACTTCAGATGGAGGAGTGGCATAAGGGCAGGAGGGCAAGAAGGTCACAAATGTACAAAGGGATACAGTGGGGGAAAACCAGTATAAAATGCAGAAGCCACCATTACAGAGAGAGGCTGGGGGCTACCAACCCTTGCCCATGGACCATCACCTAGCAGAATAATATAAGTGCTGGGTTCCACTTCGGGCTCCCTTATGCAATCAGACCAAGGTCAAGTTCAGAGGTTAATAAAGCTCTCCATATACCACGAATTAAGATGACAAGGTAGATTGACTGGTGGGCAAATGGATGAGTGGATGGACCCCAGTCATTCCAACCTACTTAAACAGCCCTGGTTAGTGAAAACCCTGGGTTACTGAATTTTGAGTCAGAAGCTTATATTTGTGTGATCCCTCTGCAGTACCTGACTGGTATCTTGGAGCACAAATTACAGAGCCTCTGTGATTTTCTTTACTTGTAAAATGGGGGTCACAGTCTGGCCTACTTAACTTCACACATCTAAAGTAGAATGGAAAGAAAATAAGGCCATATATAGCAACGTGCTTGGAATTCTGCAAAGTTTTACAGTTAGTTCTGAAGGCAAATGCAATCATTCAATGACATCCTTCATCCACCAATATACCTTCTAATAATTATCTACAGACTGTTTAAAATGTGCCAGGCACAGTGCTAGGTCCTAAGGATAGATTGGAGGAAAAGATCAATTTGACTACTATCCTCACAGACTTTCCAATTTAGTCTGGATATTCTTCTGTTCCCTCTAAGCAGCAGCAAGCATTTCCCCTTGCTTCTTTTTTTCAGTCATCCACTCATTTAATCATTAATTCATAGTAGAAGAAGATGCCTTCTAGGACATTGCAGTCTCCATTGTTTAGCATGCAGCAGATGTGCAATAAATATTTGTCTAATCAATGCATCACTAAATGTACATTTCCTGAGTTTCTTGTCCTCAAGAAAGTCACAATCTAGGAGAGCAGAAAAAGGAACGTCAGCAAGGGTGATGAGTGTGTGGTAATGACCTCAAGATAGGAGGCACAGCATGTTACAGGAAAACATGTGACAGGTCAGTTAATGCTCCTCATTTATCAGGGGTTTGGACAGGGCAAAGAGGGAGAATCTATAATCTGGACATTTCATAATTCTAAGGGATCCTGATGTCAGGCCAGGTTAAATGCCCACAGGATAACTTCAATGGTGTGCTAGGTTTGGGAGGTCGCCCGTGGGGACAGAAGGTGGAGAGGTGGCAGGGACCATGACATGGCCAAAGCTCCTTGACAGCAGCTGGAGAAGAGATTCAAGCTCTTCTGGAGAGGATGGTACTCTTTAAATAGTGGGACTAGAGTCTCCAGACTCCAGAGGTGCCTCAGACTCCTCATCCCCAACCCCAGCTGTCAGCACTCATCTCTGCCTCTGCCTGCAATCTGCCCATTTCCACCTCCTTTCTTTGGGGGGTTAAGGTGGGCAGATCAATTAAATCTATCCTGGTTTCTTAAGAGCTGTATATATTCCTTTTAAATGTATTAAACACGTATGGACCAATGGCTAGGATGGGTCCCTGGAGGCTGGAGGTGATACCATCCCACAGGACCCAGTGCCAAGATAATCCCCAAAATGACCCCTACGCCCGTGGTCTCATGAGAGCAGGGACTGGGGCTGGGCTTGGCCTGAGTCTCTTGAGCATAGAAGGCTCAACAAAGCCCATTCTGAATCTGTCCCAATTTAGTTATAGGGACATTATGGCTAGTGCAGGGGTCATGTGACAGGGGAATCCTGAGAGGCAGGAAGTTGAAGAGGCCTTTCTGAACTGAGATCCTAGAGCTAAGACAGGAATTGAATTCCATGCAGAAGAAACAGCAGGTACACAGATCTCAAGGAGGGAGAGAAGCAGCAGTGAGGTTGGAGTGGGTGGGGAAGGCAAGAGGCCACAGAGGCTGGGCCACTCTGGGCCTTCTGAGTTGTGGGAGACTCTGGGTTGTAGTCTAAGAGCAAAGAAGAGCTACGAGAGGGTTTTGAGGAGAGAAGGGATGGTGCTGATTTATTATCTTAACATGCAGCTCATGGCTGCCATGGAAAGCAGGACTATCAGAACCGGGGTGGTGATGGCAGGAGGCTGGAGATGAGGTCAGCGCTGTGACCATCTGAGCAGAGCTTGTGGCGGTCTGTACCTCACACTGTGCTGGTCTGTACCTCACACTGTAAGTCACTGGGTCCCAGGACTTATCTGACCCTCCAGAACATCAGGAGGTCCTCCACCAACTCTGGCGTGAGGTGACAGGTACAGATGAGCTCATGTGGGGCTTGACTCTCCTGACCCCCCATGACACTGGAACTCTCCTGATTCCCTCACCCAAGAACCAAACTGTCCCCCACTCTTGCCCCTGAGAGATCAAGCTCTAATCATGGCCTCCCTTGCTCACACATTCTCCATGGTTCCACACTGGCCTTGTGAGAAATCCCTGCACCCAGCCTGACATTCAGAGACCCTGCCCTAATCAGCTCCTGCCTACTTCTCTCTATCTTTGATAAATATTTCTGTCTAGAAGGCCCTTTTTTCCCTTCTTCACCTGCCCAACTCCTATTCACACTTCAGAACTCAGCTCAGGTCAGATGAGGTGGCTCATGCCTGTAATTCCAGCACTTGGAGAGGCCAAGACAGGAGGATTACCTGAACTCAGGAGTTCAAGGCCAGCCTGAACAACATGGTGTAACCCCATCTCCACAAAAAAATACAAAAATTAGCCGTGTGCAGTGGCGTGTGCCTGTAGTCCCAGCCTGAAGCAGGAGGATCAATTGAGCATGGAAGGTCAAGGCTGCAGTGAGCAGTGATTGTGCCACTGCACTGAGCTACAGAGAAAAAATAACTCAGCTGAAAAAAAACCCATTCCTCCAGCAAGCGCTCCTTGCCATTCCTCTGTAATCCCACAGTCGCCATCCTTCTCCTCTAGTTCTGACCCCATGGGGCTGGCAGTAGATCTATCCAGACTTGTCTCACCTAGACTAGACAGCCCTCTAGATCAGGCCTAGGAAAGGACAGTAAAATTTGGAGAGTACAACAGGTCAAGAGAGACATTACTGACTCCCTTCTCTTTAGCTTCCCTTGACAACTTCCTCTCAGACTGCCCCAGCTGACACCCTGCCCTGAAATACACACGCTTGCAAATCCAGCCACTCACCATTGACCTGTCCTGGACTCAGGTGTGAAGAGCCAACCAACGAATGCAGATGTGGAAGCCCAGGATGTGTATGTGTATTCATAGTCATGTGAGAATCCCAGCCAAGCTCCAGACAGACCCCTGGTACCCCATTCTGCAGATGTTGGTGAGGCTGGTATTTCTGGGGAGGTGTCAGCAAAGGCTGAATGTGCCAGCATGAGGCAAAAGACCAAGGTTTAGGGAGGCATATTCTATACACACACACACCTGCCCCCCTTGGCTTGTCCAGCCAGAAAGCAGAAAGCTGTGGCATCTGCCCAGCACAAAGGAAGATGGGTGGATCCACTGACCCGAGGATAGAGCAGAGCAGAAAGGACAGGAAAAATCCAAGAGAGCTTTTAAGGGGAGAAGTCATGTAGTTGGGCTTAGATGCAGGGGCTAGACAGGGGCCTGAGCAGATGAGCAGGGGACAGGGCATTTGAAGCTGAGAGTCTTGCACCTCCCTATCCCTTTCTTTGCACCCTCATGCTTAAGCATTTATTATCAACTTGTGCTAACCACTGAGCTAAGCTGACCTCCAAATAATTAGAAAGCTGAAGTAAACCAACATCCATAGAAGATGAGACAGGTGACTGAGGGCCTACTGTTACAAAGCCAAGGTAGTTTGAGGCTGCAATGAGCTATGAATAACTGTGTTTTAGCCTGGGAGACAGAATGAGACCCTATCTGTAAAAAAAGAAAAAACAGTAAAAACAAAGTATAAATTAATCTCAATTAAAAAAAAAAAAAGGCAGATCAGATGGCCTGTAGTCCCAACTAACCAGGAAGCTGAGGCAGGAGAATGGCGTGAACCCAGAAGGCGGAGCTTGCAGTGAGCCAAGATTGCACCACTGCCCTCCAGCCCAGGTGACAGAGCGAGACTCCGTCTCAAAAAAAAAAAAAACAAAAAAACAAAAAACAAAACAAAACAAAACATGGCAGATGGTTTTACAGTTGTTTTATCAAAACTCAAAGAACAGGAAAGCCCAAGTTATTTCACCAAAGTCAGACCTTTTAAATAGATGATAGCTGCCCAAGTCATTTTTATGAAACAACTGTTTTTTTCTTTTTATTTTTGAGACGGAGTCTCACTCTTGTCACCCAGTCTAGAGTACAATGGGGCGATCTCGGTTCACTGCAAGCTCTGTCCCCCAAATTCACACCATTCTTCTGCCTTAGCCTCCCGAGTAGCTGGGACTACAGGCACCTGTCACCACGCCTGGCTAATTTTTGCATTTTTAGTAAAGACAGGATTTCACCGTGTTAGCCAGGATGGTCTCGATCTCCTGACCTCGTAATCTCCTCGCTTCTGCCTCCCAAAGTGCTGGGATTACAGGCATGACCCACCACGCCCGGCCGAAACTTCTTTATGTCAAAACCTAAGTCTAAAAAGAAAAAAGTGTCGACCATGATAGGGGCTGTTAGGCAGGGATTTCAAGGAAGTCCGCTCCGAAGAGGTGACATTTGGGCTGAGGCCTGAAGCACCAGAAAGAGGCAGCCAAGCCAGGAAGAGGCAGGAATGGGAAGGTCTGGGGAAAGACTGGTCCTGGCAGGGGGAACTGCAAAGGCAAAGGCCCAGAGGTGATCAGGAGCTTGGCACTTGGAAAAATAAAGAGTCTATGTGACTGGATAGTATGATAGTGTGGGTGAGTGGGCAGAGGAGGAGATGGTGACAGGGTCTGCACTGGTCAGGCCACCTAGGTCCTGGAGCCCACAGTGAGAAGCACGTGCTTGACTCTGAGGACAAGAGAGAGCCACGAAGAGTTTGGGGACAGAGGAACGTTGGCATTTAATTTTATAGTTTTTTGAGGTTGTTTTGTTTTGTTTTCTTACAAACAGGGTCTCAGTCCGTTACCCAGACTGGAGTGCAGCTTGAAATATTTTCAAATTTATCTTGTGGTTTCTTTTTTGATCCAATGATTTAGAGGTGGGTTGTTAAATTTTCATATTTTCAGATGTCCAATATTTCTTTCTGTTGTTAATTTCTTTTTTTTTTTTTTTTTACTTTTTTATTATACTTTAAGTTCTAGGGTACATGTGCATAACATGCAGGTTTGTTACATATGTATATCTGTGCCCTGTTGGTGTGCTGCACCCATCAACTCGTCAGCACCCATCAATTCATCATTTATATCAGGTATAACTCCCCAGTGCAATCCCTCCCCCCTCCCCCCTCCCCATGATAGGCCCCAGTGTGTGATGTTCCCCTTCCCGAGTCCAAGTGATCTCATTGTTCAGTTCCCACCTATGAGTGAGAACATGCGGTGTTTGGTTTTCTCTTCTTGTGATACTTTGCTAAGAATGATGGTTTCCAGCTGCATCCATGTCCCTACAAAGGACGCAAACTCATCCTTTTTTATGGCTGCATAGTATTCCATGGTGTATATGTGCCACATTTTCTTAATCTAGTCTGTCACTGATGGACATTTGGGTTGATTCCAAGTCTTTGCTATTGTGAATAGTGCCACAATAAACATACGTGCGCATGTGTCTTTGTAGTAGAATAATTTATAATCCTTTGGGTATATACCCAGTAGTGGGATGGCTGGGTCATATGGTACATCTAGTTCTAGATGCTTGAGGAATTGCCATACTGTTTTCCATAATGGTTGAACTAGTTTACAATCCCACCAACAGTGTAAAAGTGTTCCTATTTCTCCACATCCTCTCCTCTGTTGTTAATTTCTAATTCTGTTTCAGTCAGATAACTTATTTGTTTTTCCTCTCTCCTGTCTTCTGATCCTGTTTTTCCATTGACTACCATTTTTAAAATAAACTTATTTCAGTGTGGCATTTACAATCCTATTTTATTATTTTGCTCTATTTCTGATGTGTTTTTCAGTGGTTGTTCCAGGGATTATGATGTGCTTTTGATTTTTTCCAACGAATGAGGGACGAAGTGATAGACTTCTTCCCTGGCTGGGGCTCTGGAGCGCTGCCCAGAGGCAGTGGATGGAGGGCACCGGGCATGACATCAAGAGCTCTGCAGCCAGGGTTTGGAGCACCCTCTTGTTCCACCTCCCAGGAGCCACGCAGCCAGCACCCGCAGAGGCCTGTGCGCCCCAGCCAGGCTCGACCCCAGCGCTGTGGCAGCCGTATACCTCACCTGGGCAGGCCCCGGGCTGCATGCAGACCATAGAGTGCCCAGGCCCCTTGAGGCAACCAGAGGGCTGGATCTGCAACATGGCCCCGGGGAATGGATGATGCACAGGCGACGAAGCTACACTGTCTTTCCTTTTGGAGGTGAGGGGGAAGAAAAAAGAAAACAAGGAAATGAAAGATTGAAAATGTATGGGCTCTCCTTCCTTTCCTTTGCTCCTGCGTGCTCTCTGGGGTTGGGGGGCACAGCGAGCTTCAAGAGGTGGCCGGGATTCCCCCTGCCTCGCCCTCAGTTCCCTGGGAGAGGTCAGCACGGCCCCTCCCGTGGGCGTCACAGAGACCAATGCGGGTCCCCCTCTCTGGGAAGGGGCGAGTCTGGAGTTCGCAGGGCCCCTCGCGGGCGCTGACGCAGAGGGAAGCTGAGGTGGCACCGTACCCCAGGGTCCCTGCCTGCCTTCTGGGGAGCCCGGTGACCCAGGCAGCCCCGGTGAGGCCGCGGTTGTCTGGGCCCTACCGAGGCCCCCGGGCTCCCACAGGATGGATGGGGACAGTGAGGCCGGGGAGGCCCTGCTGCCCACGGTACTGTCCCTCCAGCTCCCAGCTTTCCGTAGTTCTCTGGGCCCCCTCTGCAGAGGGTCAGGGGAGCCCATCCTGGATCCTGAGGCGCCGAGTTTGAGGGACCCCAGAGCTCCGGTCAGGCCGCTTCCTTTGCTGATGGTGAAGCTGAGGTCCAGAGGAGGGCAGGGGCAGGTCCCAGGCGCTAGGGAGCCGATCTCGGGGCTGGGGTCCTAGGGAGGCTCCTGCGACCTCCAGGGCCCTAGAGCCAGGGAGGATGAGAGACCGGGCGCCTTTCGTCCAACCCTGGGGGTGGGCAGAGGCTCAGCCTATGCCGCAAGGCAAGCTGCTCCTGGCCAATCCGTGCCGCGGCCCCTTTAAGAAGGGGTGGTGCTTCAACCTGGCGCTAGGGAGGCCGCCAGCCGGCATTCCAATACGAAAGCCGAGACTGCGCTTCCTGCGCGGTCCCAACAGTCTTAGTTACGTGGTTAGAGCGAGCTTCGGAGAAGCAGTGGTGGTTTCCATGTGACGGCGGAGGAAGAGGGAGGTCTTGGAGGTAAGTGGCGGGGGCATGGACCCCACGGGGAACCCTCCTGGCCTCCCTGCACCTTCCTGGCCGCTCCCTCATTTCGGGCTCTGACTTCTTGGTAGGCATCTGGGCCCGAGTTGTTTGCGTGGGGGCGGTTGTGGGACCCTGGCCGCGGCAACGTCTACATCCCCGTCAGGAAGTCTATGCCCCTGTCCGAGCCGCGTTCGGTGTACAGGAGCGCCCTGGCCCAGAGCCGGCGGTGAAGCGCGGGACCTGGGTCCCTGTGAGCCCCACGGGACTCTGAGCTGGGGTCTAGGGTTATTTTTGATGCCTCAGGACCGTTAGAAAGAGACCTTGTTAGAGCAAGGGACAGCTGTAGTCTCAATTCTTTGAGGAGTCTAGCTATTTAGCGGTTTTCCATGGTGTGTATCCTAGTTTACATTTCCACCTACAGTGTGTGAGTGAGTTCCCCTTTTTCGAAAAGCACACACACATTCCTTTTTTTTTTTTTTTTTTTGAGATGGAGTCTCGCTCTGTCTCCCAGGTAGAGTGCAGTGGCGCCATCTCGGCTCACTGCAACCTCTGCCTCTCAGTTTCAAGCAATTCTCCTGCCTTAGCCTCTGAAGTAGTTGGAACTACAGGCGCCCACCACCATGCCTGGCTAATTTTTGTATTTGTAGTAAAGACGGGTTTCACTATATTGGTCAGGCTGTCTCAAACTCCTGACCTCGGGTGATCCTCCCGTCTCAGCCTCCCAAAGTGCTAGGATTACAGGTGTGAGCCACCACTCCCGGCCTCTCCTATTTTGAAAAAAATTTCTAGGAGTATTCAATAAGTGTGAGATTATCTGCGTATGGTTTTGAATTACAGTTTTCTAATGAATAGTTAATTTTGAGGACCTTATCTCTTATCTGTTGCTAGATTTTATGTCTGCGCAGAATTGTCCAGGTTCTTTGCGACATATTAGATTGTATTATTTTGCTACTTTGTAGTTTTTTTGTGTGTGTGTACACATTAGATGACAACTCTTCATGAATTACCTGATTGCCTGAAGTTTTTGCCTAATCTATAGGATGCTTTTTTATTTGGAAAGTAGTTTTCTTTGCTGTGTAGAAACTTTTCAGGTTGATGTAGTCCCATATGTTTATTTTTGCGTTTCATGCATGTAATTTTGGTCACCCGTATAAGAAAATATGTGTCAGTGACAAAGCATTTAATTGTCAATGAGGTTTTTCTTCCAGGGTATTACTTTTCGTCTTTGCAAAGGTGAGCAGAGATTCAAGTGACCCAAAATATATGCTCAACCTCTGTGTTAGTTAAAAACATTTTGTGATTTATGGTCTTTTGGCCTTCAATTTGAGGGAGGTGATTTTCATACATTGTGTAAAATAAGGGTCCTATTTCTCGCTGCTGCATCTGGATATCATTTTTCTTAAAGGTATTCATTGACCAGACTCTGCCTTCCACATTGTGATGTTCTTTATCAAAGTCGTTTGACTATGTCCATATTTGTGTTGGTCATGTTTTTGTCCTCCTTGTTTTTGTCCATAGTTGTAGGTATTTGTTTTTATGCAAGTACCATATATCTGCTGCATAACTACACCTTGGCAGTGTAATTTGATATCAAGCATTGTGGGTCCTGGCTTTGATTGTATTTCTCAGGATTCCTTTAGATATTCATTACTTTTGTGGTTCCCTGTGATTTTTAGCAATATCTATTTATTTCTTTTAACATTTTTTTGCAACATAAAGGTCCATAATTAGGGGTACATTTTCATACATGTAGATTGGGTAATGATCAAATCAGAGTACTTAGGATGTCTATTCCCTCATCTAGGTATTTTTTGTGTGTGTGGAGAGAACATTCAAAATTCTACCTTCTTGCTCTTTAAAAAAATGTAATCTTGTTAACTCCAGTCACCAGGCTGAGGAGGAGAACACTCAGATTTATTCCTTTAAAGTTAGGATAACTCTGTTTCCTTAACCAATCCTTCCCCATTCCGCCTTTATCTCCCAGACCCTGGTAACCAATATTGTGCTTTCTACTTCTTTAAGATAAACATCTTAAGATTTCACATGAGTGGTATCCTGCAGTGTTTGTCTTTCTAGGCATAACTCATTACATTTAACATAATGTTTTCCAGGTTCTTCTGGGTTGCTCTAAATGACACTGTTTCATTATTTTGATGGCCAAATAATATTCCCTAGTGTATGTATATGAGAGTTTCTTGATCCCTTTACCTGTGAATGAACAGGTAGGTTGAATGTGTATTCAGTAGTGCTAGATGGTATGTTATTTCTTTTTTTTCTATTATTTGCAGGACCCCCAACTGTTTTTTATAGTGTTAATACTAATTTACATTTCCACAAACAGTTCTACTTTCTGGAAATTTGTACCAGGAATTATCTTTTTAAATATTTTTATCTTTTTGTAATATTCATTCTAGTTAGAGTGAGATGAGATCAGAGTGTGGTTTTGATCTGCATTTTTTCCATGAGTAGTAATGTTAACCACGTTTTTGTAAACATTGGGTCAGTTTCCTGTCTTCTTTGCACAAATAGCTCCTCAGGTTATTTGCCCCATTTTGGTCTGGTTATTTTTCTGTTTTTTTTTTTTTTTTTTTTTTTTTTTCTGCTAGCTGGTAGTATTACTGGCTTGTACCTTTTCAATAATAACCACTTATTCACTGTATGTTTGCCCAAACTTTTCTTATAATTTTTAGTATACTTTTTCATTGTGTTCATTGTTTCCTTTGTTGGGCCCAAACTCTTCGGTTTGATGTGGTCCCAAATGTATATAATTTCTTGGTTTGCTGTGCTGTTGTTTACTAATCAAGGAAAAACAAAATCACCAAAGCAGTCCATTGTCAATTATTTTTTTCCCTTGTATTTTTGTTACTTTTTGCATACATGAGCAAAAAGTGAGCGTACATCCAAGTATATGCACATCTCTAAGTATATGCACACCTGAGGTTGTCTTTATAGTAACTTTATGGTTGCAAGTTTTGTGTATAATCTTTAATCCTTTTGAGTTGATTATTGTGTATTTAGTACCGTAAGAGTCTTGTGTTATTCTTTTGCATATGGATATCTAGTTTTTGAAACCTTTTCCATTGTGTCATTTTGGTGGTGTTTTGAAAAATGTGTTCACTCTATATAAATTTGTTATTTGTTCACTATATAAATTTATTATTGAGTGTCCTTTTTGCTTATTGGTCTGTGTTTCTCTGTGTATGCCAGTGACATATGGGTTGGTTAACTAGGGATTTTCATTTAATTAGAACTCAGGGAATGTGATGCATCCTGTATGGTTTGTATTTCTCAGGATAGCTTTGGAAATTCAGGGTGTTTCATATTTCCGCATAAATTTTGGCATTGTTTCTTATATTTCTTAAAATACTATTTGCCATATACTAAATGTATATAATTAGAGAGTACAAGGAAGATTTTGATACATGTATATGTTGAGTAATGATAAAATCAGGTTATTTAACATCTCTATACCTCATATAGTTAATATTTTTTGAGTGGTAACAATATTCAGAATCTTTCCTTTTAGCTACTTTGAAACATATGATACATTTGTGTTAAGGCTAGTCACCCTGCTGTGGAATGGAAAACCAGAATTGATTACTCTTTTCTGAGAGTAAGTTTGTACCCATTACTGATTCCTTCCCAGACCCCCTCCACCTCCCCGGCAGCCTCTAGTAACTCTATTCAACTTTCTACTTCTAGGAGATAAAACTTTTTTCAGTCTACATGCCTGCGATCACATGGCATGGGACTTTCTCTACCAGGCTCATTTTTTAGACCTGATGTGCTCCAGATTTCTTTATGTGGCTGCAGATGGCAGGATTTCCCAAAGCTTTGTGGCTGAAACATATTTCGTGGTGCATCTGTACAGCAGTTTCTTCATCCCTGCAGCTGTGTACGGACAGGTAGGTTGGTTCTGTACTTTGGTCACAGCTACAAATGCTTTAGTACCCACGGGAAGGCAGATAGTTCTCTTCAACCTAGGGATTTCAACTGCTTCAGATGTGGAACCAGTGGTGGGGGCTGCAAGCTGACATGGTAGTTCTACTATGAATTTTTTCAGGAACCCCTAGCTGTTTTTTCATAGTGTATATACTAATTTACAAACCCACCAATAGCGTGTAAGAGGTTACCCTTCTGTAAATTTACACTGGCTGTCACCTTCAAAAATTTTGTTTTGTTTGTTTTTGATAGTATTCATTCTGAGAGGAATGAGACGGAATCTTGGTGTGGTTTTCATGGACATTTTTGTGAGGATTAGTGACGTGGAGAAAGTTATTTGAGAAATCCCCACGTTGCTTTCTATGGTGTCTGAACTGGTTTGCATTTCCACCAACAGCAGACCAGCATCCCTCTCCTCCTCTGCCTCGCTGGCATTCATTCTTGTGGACTGTGTCATAATTTTCATTCTGACAAATGTAAAATGCTATCTCATGGACCTTTTGCTTTGCATTTTTCTGATGATTACTGAGGTAGAGAAATGTTGTCCTGTCCGTTGGTAGCTGTAAACCTTCTTTTGAGATGCGTGTTTTCATGCCCCTTGCCCTTTTTCTTCATTGAGTTTTTGTTTTGCTGATTTATTTGCTTAACACATTTGAGGTAGATTCTCGATAATAGACTTCATCAGGTGCATATGTGGGAACATTTTCTCCCGTTGTGTAGGCTATCTGTTTACTCTGTTGGTAGTTTCTTCTGCTGTGCAGCAGCTCATTTGTATATTAGGTCCTACTTGTCAATAATTGTTTTAGTTGCACTTGCTTTTGGGGACTTAGGCATATCCATGCTCTGCCAAATCCTCTGTGAAGAAGGGTATTTCCTAGGTTTTCTTACAGGCTTTTCATAGTTTGAGGTCTTGCATTTACATATTTCATTCATCTTGAGTTAATTTCTGCACACGATGAGACACAGGGGCCCGCCAGTTTTTCTTCTGCAACTGGCTAGACATTTATCCCAGCGCCATCTATTGAGAGGAGGGAGTCCTTTCTCCAAAGCTTATTTTTGTGGATTCTGTTGAAGATCAGATGCTATTAGGGGTGCAGGTTTATGTCGGGGTCCTCTAATCTGTTCCACTGCTCTGTGTGTAATGGGGTCCTTAGCTTTTCAATGAAATTTAAAATCGGAAAGTGTGACACAACTGATGTAGTTTGGATTTCTCAGGATTGCTTTGGAAATTCAGGGTGTTTTGTGGTCCATATGAATTTTAGCCTTGCATGTTTACATATTTTTCAAAAGGTTGGCCACATAGTAAAGTTATACAATGGGGGAAGTTAGAATGGGGCATTTTGGTTAATGCAGACACAGAGGAATGGTAAAATCAGGATATTTAGAGTCTCTATTATCACAAACAGTTGTTCATTTCTTTGTGGTGAAAACAATTTGGAATCTTGCATTTGCAAGAGTCTGTATTATCACAAACAGTTATTAATTTCTTTGTGGTGAAAACATTTGGAATCCTTTTTTCCGGATTTTGTGAAAAAGGTATAATGTTGTGTTAACCTCTAGTCACTGTACTGTGGAACAGAGAGGAACAACTCGTTCATCTAAGTGTAACTTTGCACCTATTTCTGATCCCTGCCCATGCCCCCTCGTCCTCCCAACATCTGGTAACCACTATTGTGCTCTCTAGATCTATGCAATAAAGCCTTTTATTTTGGATTCTATGTGAGTGAGATGTGGCAAAGTTTTTCTTTCTCTGCCTGGCTTAGGTCATTTACCATGATGTCCTCCAGGTTCAACAGTGTGGCTCCAAATGATGAAATTTCATTCTATTTTTCTGGTTGAAGAATATTCTATTCGTGTACATCCACCACAGTTACTTTATCCCTTCATCTGTGGATGGACAGGTAAGTTTATCCTTTATCTTGGCAATTGTGAATAGTGCTGCAGTCCACATAGGATGGCAGATATCTCTTGCATGGACTGATTTCTTTTGCACTGAAAGTGTACTTAGTAGTAGAATTATTAGTGAATTCTAGTAGTTGAATTGTTAGAACTACCACTGAAGTGGTAGTTGTAGGTTTAATTTTTGGAGGAACCTCCCACTGGTTTCTGTAGTATGCACACTAATTAACATTCTTATCAAATGAGTTCCTTTCTGGAAATTTACACCAGCATTTATGTCTCTTTTAATATATTTTATCGCTTTGGTAACATCCATTTGAATTATAGTGAGATGATATGTGTGCTGTTTTGATTTACATCTTTCTCATCATTTGTGATGTTATCCAAGTTTTAAAAACCTGTTTTCAATGTTATGTCTTCTTTGCAGAAATGCCTATTCAGATTATTTTGCCCCATTTTGTTTGGTTATTAGTTTCTCTTTTGTGTTTTTGCTAGTAAGTAATGTTAGTTGCTTAGACATTTTGAAGACAATCTTTTTTCAGATGTGTGTTTGCTGAAACCTTTCTTGTAAACTTCAGGATAATTTTTTATTTTTTTCATGGTTTTCTTTTTTTTTATCTGCTTGGGCACAAACTCTAGAGTGTGATGAGTCCCACATGTGTCTGTTTTCTTGGTTCCCTGTGATGTAGATGACTGATGAAGAAAATCAAATTATGACCAAACTAATCTATCACCCATGCGTTTTCCCCCGTATTTTTTGTTTTGTTTTGGCATACTGTGAACACAGGTCCACGCTGACCTAAATATACCCACACTGTATGTCCTCTCATCGGAGGGGCTTGATGCTTTCAAGTTTTGTGTATGAGTTTCTAATTCATTTGAGTTGATTGTTGTGGCTTTTACACAATAGGGGTCCTATTTTATTATTTTACATAGGAATATCCAATTTTCAAAACTATTAAACAGATTCCACTTTCTTCATTGTGTTTTTTGGTGTTCTTTTACAAAATGGGTACACTACCTAGGAATTTGGGTTTGTGATTGAGCTGCTTTATTCTGTCTGTTGGTTTGGGTTTCTTACTTAATGCCAGTCATCTATTGTTTAGATAACTAGCTTTTCAATATATTTTGAAATGGAGGACAGTGATGCATCCCATGTGCTTTGTATTTCCAGGATTGTTTTAGAAATTCAGGATGTTTCATGGTTCCATGTGAATTTTAGCATCATTGGCATCTTTCTTTTTAAAAGAAATCACCCTAGAGTGTATGTATGTAACTAGAGGGTGCAGGAGCCATTTTGATATAGGTACACCTAGCATATTGATCAAATCACAATATTTAGCGTTTATGAAGTCCTCTAAGTATTACTTGTCTGTGGAGAGGATATTCAGCATCCTTTCCAGCTATTTGGAAAATTCGCTGCAATATTAACCCTAGTCACCCTGCTATAGAAGAGAAGGGCCGGATTCATCTCAGTTTTCTAAGTGTAACTTTGTACCCATTACCAATCCCTGCCCAGGCCCCCTCTTCTCCCCAGCCTCTGGTAACCACTGTTGAACTTTGTACTTCTATGAGGTCGTTTTAGATTCCACATGCATGTGTTTTAGATTCCACATGTGTGAGATTATGCAGTATATGCCTTTCTCTGCCTGGCTCATTTCATTTAACATAATGGCCCCCAGGTTTTTCCACATGGCTGCAAATGACTAGATTTCACCCATTTCTATGGTTGAAGAATATTCCGTTCTGGATGAACATTGCAGTTTCCTCATCCCTTCATCAATGGATGAAAAGGTAGGTGTATTTCCTATCTTGGCTATTATGCGTACTACAGTATAGAGGGCAAGGCGGGTGTCTTTTCCACGTAGGAATTTCATTGGCTGTAAATGTACAGCCAGTGGTGGGTGGCTAGATGAAATGGCGTTTTTACTTTGTTTGAGGAGCTTCCAGCTGTTTTGCCTAGTCTGTGTACAAATAGACATTCCCACCAATAGTGTTTGAGAAGAGTTTCTGCGAGTCTATACTGGTGGTTTCCTTTTCAAACTTTTATTTATTTATTTATTTTTTGTTTTCGGTAACATTCATTCTATGTGGATGGAAGTGGTATCTCAGTGTGGTTTTCCTTGACATTCTTGTGAGGATTAGAGCTTGAGAGAAACTTTTCTTTTACCTGTGAGTCAATTTCACATCTACTTTTCAGACATGTCTATTCAGGTCATTTGCCCAGACTTAACTTGGGTATTTGTTTTTGTTTCTGTTTTTGTTTTTCCCTCACATGGTACTGTTAGTTTCTTGCACGTGTTTTATAATGACCCCTTTCAAAGATAGGATTTTCCCTAGTTTTCTTCCAATCTGTGAGATGCTTTCTCTTCTGGTTCATTGTTTCCTTTTCACTACATAAGAGCCAATGTTTTCCGTAGTCCCACATGTTTATATATTAGTGGTGACTTGTGTGTGCAATTAAAAACAGTGAAAAAGATTGCCAAACCATGGCATTGTCTATGGGTTTTTTTCTTCTAATTTTTCTTTTCTTTTTATTTTTATATTTTACATTTTGCAACTTGTGTGCATAGATTAGTCTTATAAAGTATACACTAACCTTGTGTTTTCCTAAGAGAAGTAAGTGCTTTCAAGATTTAGTTTAGGTCTTCAGTGTAATTTACATTGACTTTTGTCCTATTTCACTGTTTTTCATGTGGTTATCCAGTTTGCTCAAAATCATTTATTGAACAGACTTTCCTTTACCCATTGTGCCATTTTTTGTTATTTTGAAAAATGTGTTCCCTGTATATACATTTGGGTGGCATATGGGACTCCCTCATTCTGTCCATTGGGTAGCCTTTATATTTTTATTCCAGTAGCGGGTTGTTTGGATAAATATAGTTTTTAGTTGTTTTATCTTTTTGCCCACTTAGTACCTTTAGTTTCTTGTGTATGTTAGATAACAGTTCCTTTCAGATACATGATTTTCCGTAATTTTATCCCGATCTGCAGGATGCCTTTTCTTTGGGTTCATTGTTTTCTCCTTGTTTAGGAATTTTAAAGTTGTCCTTTGTCTAACATGTTTATATTTGCTTTTGTTAGCAGTGATTTCTGTGTCCCATTGGGAAATAAGAGAGATGGTGAAGCTATCGTATTGTTTATTGTTACATTCTCCTTAATTTTTTCTTTTTGCAACTGGTGTGCACAGATTCAGGTTTCCCCAAAATAGACACTCACTCTATGTTTTTTCCTAGGAGTTTTTTTTTGGTTTCAGGATTAGACTTAGGTGTTCAGTTTATTTTGTGTTGACGTTTGTGTCTTGTGCAACATAAGGGTCTTACTTTAGTCCTTTGCATGTGACTATCCAAGTTTCTCAACCTGGGTGCCTTTGGTGTGTTTCTAAAAAATGTGTTTACTCTATGTAATTTTGGTCTGATTATCTGGCTCCCTCATTTAGTCTGTTTGGTTGTCTTTCTGTGTTTATGCCATTAATGGATGGAGAGGATCAGTGTTAAGTTTTATTTTGTTTTCTTTGTATGTGTGTGTTTAAGCTTTCAACCTTGATTTTCTAAAAGAATACCTACTTTTACTGTGATTAACAATATTACGAACACAGTACCAGTTGGGTGGTTCATCAATCTAGAATCTGTATCTCAACAGGGGCAAACATTAATGAAATAATAGAAATCACAGAGGTATTTGTCAAAAGAGCACTCTAATACACAAGTAAGTTCCAGTATAAAAAGTTTCAGTAGGCCAGGCACGATGGCTCATGCCTGTAATCCTGTCACTTTGGGAGGCCGAGGCAGGCAGATCACCTGAGGTCCAGAGCTTGAGACCAGCCTGGTCCGCGTGGTGAAACCTCGTCTCTACTAAAAATACAAAAATTAGCCAGACGTGGTGGTGTGCACCTGTAATCCCAGCACTCGGGAGACTGAGGCAGGAGAATAGCTTCAATCCCAGAGGCGGAGGTTGCAGTGAGCCGAGATCATGCCGTTGAACTCCAGCCTGGGGGCAGAGCGAGACTCCATCTCAAAAAAGAAAAAGTAAACAAATGTCACTTAAACTGTGTAAGAGTTATAAAGCAGTTAAACATTACCCCCAAAAGTTTGGAAGGATATATAAGGGTGATATAAGATCATTAACTGGATTGAGATACGCAGAATACCACAGACAAATAGGACATATGGATGTAAAAGTACAACTTATAAATATTAGAAGCCATTGTATCAACACATTAGGATATTGTAGCATGACCAGACATCTTTTGTGGCAGGAGGGCAAGTGAGGTTCAGCATTAGGGAATCCACTAATACTATTAAGCACATTCATAGAGTTGATGAGAATGCCATGTGTAAAATGGCATTCATAGATGTAAAAAGACATTGTCAGGATTCTACAGCATAGTATATTTTAAAAATTTAACCAAATTAGAATTGCTGTAAAAATGTATAAAATATTAAATGGATTTGTACAAATAAAAAATAAACCACAATTTTAGAAAAGTGTATTTAACAGTATGAAGAGGTCAATGATTGTTTAATCAGTTGATAAATTGAGCTTTACTGCAATATAGCTACTATCTGATTGTGCTCTGGAGATTAGAAAATTCATTGTAAAGAAGAATAAATAAAAATATCCCATGAAAGTCTGAATATAAAAAATAACTTTTCAGGCCAGGTGCGGTGGCTCATGCCTGTAATCCCAGCACTTTGGGAGGCCAAAGCAAGCCTAGATCACGAGGTCAGATTGAGACCATCCTGGCTAACATGGTGAAACCCCATCTCTACTAAAAGTACAAAAAATTAGCCAGGCATGGTGGCGGGTGCCTGTAGTCTCAGCTACTCGGGATGCTGAGGCAGGAGAATGGCGTGAACCTGGGAGGCCTAGCTTGCAGTGAACTGACGTTGTGCTGCTGCGCTTCAGCCTGGGTGACGGAGGCAGACTCCATCTCAAAAAATAAAAAATAAAATAACTTTTATTTTCATGTATTGTAAATACTTGGAAATTGAAAGTGAGATGTTGATTCATGACTGAGAGAACCATGAAGTATAGAATTCAAAAAATAGAATTAAACATATATGGAAAAGTGCTGTACAATAAAAGCAGCAGTGGTAACAGAGGAGATGTAGGCTCTGAGTATCTCAGTGGAGACAAGCCCACAGATATGCAGCAAAACCTTTGTCTCCCTGATGTTTTTGCCTCCTGTTGGTCGTGTGCTTTCACACATCAAGAGAGGACATTTAACATTTGAGCCTGAGTGTCTTTTGCTATTGTCTGATGGGTGATACTTTTGCTGGGATAATCCATATTGTAATACGTTCTTGGGCCCCACAGGATTAGTCTTGGTCATCTAAGATGTTACTGACATTTTATCACCTCAAGATGTTACCGACTTTATCACCTTCAACTGACTTATATTTATTCTTTGAAATAACCAGACACACTCATTGTTTCAGCAATTCTTTCAGTTGGTGATTTTCCTAGTGCAGTACCTGTGAGGTCACCTCTCCTCAAATGTACCCACGGGTGGTAACAAACAGTTTATAGGAGGGACCAACCATGTGTGGACATGGAGTGGGTCATTTCAAGATGAGTTAGCCTGTACCCTAAAATGGCACAGACAGGAGAAGCCACAATCCTTTAGAGAGAGAAAAAAATTACAAAGTACAAATATCCTTTGTTAAGAGAAACAGAGACCATCTTCATAGGATGCAATAGTATTAAAATGTGTTCTTATTGTTCAGCTCCCACTTATGAGTGAGAATATGCAGTGTTTGATTTTCTGTTCCTGTGTTAGTTTGCTGAGGGTCATGGCTTCCAGCTTCATCCATGTCTCTGCAGAGGACTTGATCTTATACCTTTTTATGGCTGCATAGTATTCCATGGTGTGTATGTAGCACATTTTCTTTTTCCAGTCTATCACTGATGGACATATAGATTGGTTCCACGTCTTTCCTATTGTGAATAGTGCTGCAGTAAACACATGGAGCAGATGGTGCTCACAGCAAGATGGACCTCTGAGCAAGATGAGCTCCAAGCATGATGGAGCTCAGAGCAGATGGAGCTCCAGAGGAGAGACGGAGCTCTGAGCAATATGAAGCTCGGAGCAGATATTGTCAGAGTAAGATGGAGCTCCAAGCGTATGGTCTCAGAGCAATATGGAGCTCAGAGCAGATGGTGCTCAGAGCAAGATGGAGCTCGGAGTGACTGGAGCTCCGAGCAAGGTGGAGCTCAGAGCAGATGGTGCTCAGAGCGAGATGGAGGTTAGAGTGATTGGAGGTCCAAGCAAAATGGAGCTTGGTGCAGATGGAGCTCTGAGCAGATAGAGTTCAAAGCAAGATGGAGCATGGGGTCATTGGAACTCAGAGAAGACAGAGTTCAGACAAGAAGGAGCTCCAAGCAAGGTAGAGCTTGGAGCCGATGTTTCTCTGTGTAAGATGGAGCTCAAAGCAAGATAAAGCTTGGACTCACTGGAACTCTGAACATTGCTTTGAGCAGTTGGAGCTCTGAGCAAGATGGATCTCTGAACAAGGTGGTCCTCAGAGCAGATGGAAAGCTGAGCAATAAGGAGCTCTAAGCAAGATAGGACTTTGGTGCAGATATTGCTTGATTTTAGATATAGCGCAGAGCAGATGGTGCTCACAGGATGCACCTGAGTGATTAAAGCTCTGAGCAAGATGGATCTTGGAGAAGATGGAGCTTTGAGCAACATGGAACTCATAGCAGATGTTGCTCAGGGTAAGACGCAGTTCCAAGCAGATGGTACTCAGAGCAGGAGAGAGCTCAGAGTGATTGGAACTCCAAGCAAGCTACAGCTCGGAGCAGATGGAGCTTTCAGTAAGGTGGAGCTCAGAGAAGATGTTGCTAACAGTAAGATGGAGCTCCAAGCAGATGGTGCCTAGAACAAGATGTAACACCAAGTAGATGGTGCTCAGAGCAAAATGGAGCTCGAAGTGATTGGAGCTCTTAGCAAGATGGAGCTCAGAGAAGATGGAGCTCAAAGCAGATGGTGCTCAGAGCAAGATGGAGCTCAGTGTATAAACCCTCGTCTCCTGTAGTGCTCCCAGGCTTATTAGGAGGAGGAAAATTCCCACCTAATAAATTTTGGTGAGACAGGTTGTCTGCTCTTGAACCCTGTTTCCTGATAAGATGTTATCAATGACAATGCGTGCCCTAAATTTCATTAGCAATTTTAATTTTGCCCCATCCGGTGGTCCTGTGATCTTGCCCTGCTTCCATTTGCTTTGTGATATTTTATTACCTTGTGAAGTATGTCATCTCTGTGACCCACACCCTATTTGTGCACTCCCTCCCCTTTTGAAAATGTCTAATAAAAACTTGCTGGTTTTTCGGCTTGGGGAGCATCACGGATCCTGCCGACATGTGATGTCTCCCCCAGACACCCAGCTTTAAATTTCTCTCTCTTGTGCTCTTTCCCTTTATTTCTCAAACCAGCCAAGACACTTAGGAAATAGAAAAGAACCCACGTTAAACATCGGGAGCGGGTTCTCCCGATAGAAAGGAACTATAGGCCAATATTCCTGATATACATAGATACAAAAATACTCAAAAAAAAAAAAAAACTAGAAAACCAAATTCAATAGCACATCAAAAAATAATACAGTATGATGAAGTGGGATCTATTTCTGGGATGCAGTGATGGTTCAACATATGCAAATCAACACACGTTTTACTTCACATCAACAAAATGAAGGGCAAAAGTTATAGAATTATTTCCAAAAGTGCAGAAAAAGCATTTGATAAAATTCAACAGGTCTTCACAATAAAAACTCTCAGCAAACTAGGCATATCATAGAAGAAACATAACTCAACATGATAAAGGTCATATATAACAAAGTCACCACTAATAGTATGCTGAATGGTGAAGAGCTCACAGCCTTTCCTCTAAGCACGGGAACAAGACAAGGACACCCATTTTCACTACTATTCATCATAGTACCGGAAGTCCTAGCCAGAGCAATCAGGTAAGAGAAAGAAAGAATATTCATCCATGAGAAAATTGTCAAATTGTCTCTTTTTTTGGTAGATGTCACGATCTTATATCTAGAAAAACGTAGAGACTCAACAAAGAAAATCTCTAAGTTCAGTACAGTTTTAGATATAAAACCAACACATAAAAATCCATAACATTTCCATATACTAATAATTAAGTGAAAAATCAACAAGGTAATTTCATCTACAATAGCTAAAAAAAATAAAATATTTAGGGAATACATTTAATCTAGAAGGTGAATTACATCTACAAAAATACTGTAAAAGTCTGATTAAAGAAATTTTAAAGGACACAAACAAATGGAAAGATATCTCATCTTCATAGATTGAAAAAATTAACACCATCAAAATGACCATACTACCCAAAGCAAGCTACAGATTAAATGCAATCCCTATGAAAATATTAATGCCATTTTTCACAGAAATAGACAAAACAATCCTAAAATTTGTATGGAGTATCAACAAATCTTCAAATTATACAATGTAAGATCTAGGAATCCCACTACTGGGTGGGTATTTCTTTAAAGAAAGAGGAATCACTATATTAAAGGGTTATCCCTACTTGTGTGTTTATTGCAGCACTATTCACAATAACATTTATATAAAATCAAAGTTTCCACCAATGAATAATTGGACAAATGTGTATGTATGTGTGTGTGTGTGTATGTGTATATATATATGTATATATATATGTGTGTGTATATATATATGTGTGTATATATATATATATATATATATATATATATATATATATATACAGTGGAATACTATTGGGCCATATAAAGAACATGAGTGGAACCAGAGGTCATTATGTTAAGTGAAATAAGAAACAGAAAGAAAAACTTTGCACACACTCACTCATATGTGGAAGCTAAAATGATGATTTTTATAGAGACAGAGAGTAGCATAGTATATGCCTGAGGCCTGGCACAGTGTGTGGGTGAGAAAGGGAATGAAAAGAGGGTCGTAGATGAGTACAAACCCACAGTTGGAAAGGAATAAAATCTAGTGTTTAGTTGCACTGTAGGTTGGCCATAGTTAACTATAAGGTATTTTATATTTCATTGCTAGAAGAGATAACTTGAAATGTTCCTGACATATAGAATTGATAAATGCTCAAAGTGATGGATACCACAGTTACCCTGACTTGATCATTACAAATTCTATACATGTAAAAACATATTGCATGTGCCTTATAAATATGTAAAATATTGTGTAAATCAATTTTTAAATCTACTTTTAGCAATTTTGACATATACAGTGCATTATTAATCATATTCATTATTTTTTGCACTAGATCATTCAATCTTATTCCTCCTCTGTAAATGAAATTTGGGTAGTTTCTGATCAACATCTTCGCTTTCTCCATCTACCTTCTTCCCTAGTGACACATTTTTTCACTCATACTAGGTGACATTCAAATTATAGAAATTAATGGTTTTGGTATACAACAAGCAAATAAACATAATGTGAAATAAACTTGTTAGAAAGTCTGACTAATTAGGAATAAAAATAAATGGGCAGCATTTTTGGCCAGAAAACAAGGGATAACTATTATTTTTAAATACCAGACCCAAGGATTTGAAATGGAAAGGTTTAGGCCTAAAATATGTTATTGAATTTATGACAGTGGAAATTCAGCATATCATATTTTCTGAGCATTTTTAAGTAATAGAAATTATTCACTAATATGTAGCCAACCAATAATATCTAGCTACATTCAAATTTTATTAAGGTTTTAAAAATTAACTTCTGGGTTAAATGGAAGATTCAAACTGAGATTGCATTTATGGATTGAGGGAAATGTTAATGAGGAAGCATGTGATGAAAGCCAAAAACCTAAATTCAAATAAGCAATTTTGGCAATATAAATTCTATAGAAAAACAGGGAAGTACTCATTTCAAAAATTTGTGCAAAATGTAAAATCAGTTTTCTAGTATTAAAAAGTTACACATTACAAATTTTTGTTACCTCATAGTATATTGGAGGAGAGTTATCTTTTAAATGAAATAACTTGGGATTTTTTATGAGATGCTATTGTCTGCAACCGAAATATATATTCATATATATTTTATATATAATATATATATATATTATATAGATATATATAGTTTTCCTCATGTGTACACTGTTGATATTTGGGCTTTTTAGGAAAATACTATACATATTAAAAACATTTAGTACAGAGAGCTAAACTTCTCAGAAAGTCATAAGAATTCCTAAAATGCTGAATAGAGTTGAAGGGAAAATATGAACATCTCCCAGGTATATAAGTGAAATAAAGAAACAATCCAGAAACAACTCATCAAGCTAAGAAGCAAGTGCTGCTCTTAGATATGGGTGAACACAATGATGCCAAATCCATGCAGGTTGTCTGACTTGCCATAAAGCAAATGAAAAATAAAAAAAAAAACCTTAAACTGACTGCAGATATCTCAAATCTGAGAACCAAATTATAACTTACATTGCACACAGAGAAATAAGTTACTAGAATGAGTGTCAGAAGAAATTCAATACAATAAAAAAAGAAAAAAAATAACAGGGAAAGAACAAGAAGCTATAAGCTTAAGAAGTTATATTTGGAAAACAGCTGTGTAGAAGATAGATATTTAAAAATACAATTAATATAATCAACATATAGGTTAAAAATTAAAGTTTTATCTAGGCTGATGAGATTAGTGAACAGAAATTAGCACAATTATTATATTCCAATACAGTAAAAAGAGAAAACATAATGGAAAACACAAGTATAATTATACATATTTGAAGAGTAGAGGTAGAAGAATGAGAAAACAAATTAACTGTTTCCTTAAAATATATTTTAAAATAAATAGCTATAGTCAAAGAGTTGGTAACTTATAAGTGTCTACAATTGAAAACATGAATTCAGAAATTCAGTGCGTCAACAAAGAGAAAAATAATACATAAAAATCATAGTTAATCTGCATAATACCAAAAATGAGGAAAACACTAAAAATCAGCAAAAGAAAAATACGTAACTTGCAAAGATAAGAGAACACAGCTTTGTAGAGCCACAGCCAGAGAAATGAATACTAATAGAGGTGAGTAAAGTTATCATTAAACCAAGAATTAGATACTTAGCTAAAATACCTTAGTCAAAAAAAGAGTAAAATATTTTCAAAAGAAAAAACACTAAGTGATTTGGTTATGAATGGCAGCTTCTTAAGAGTACACTTCAAGAAGAAAGAAATGCTTTTTGTGTGTAAAAATTAAAGAGTAAGAGACTTGATTTGGGAATATCAAAACCTGGTGAACTTTGAACTAAAGAAACCAAATAATTCTTGGTAGCATCAAATTCAAAATATTTAGATATGAAATTACAATTTTACACATTTTACTTAAGTCAGATGAAAATCCCATGCTACTTCAATAATTTAACTGAGGGAGGAAAAATCTATTTTTTCAGAGGATTATTTTTCTGTTATGATCTTATTAAAAATTGATGCCTCTTTTAGTTTATGTTTTGCAGAATATTGATTATTATTTTTTCAATTGATTTGTACCAAAAGACAAATTTATTTGTACCAAAGAACAAATGAAAGCATGAAGATGGACCACAAACCTTTAGATATCCAGGATAACTGGGTTAAAAGCCCACCACATGGTTAAGGAGGATAAAATAATGATGTCCACTGAACCCATGACAACAAAGCAACTCACCAGCAGCAGGATGTATGGTTGGCACTTTTCTCTGGAGAGGAACTGGAGCAGAGGCTGGGACTGTGAAGGTGCTGGGATCACCTCTGGTGCTTAAACTAGAGTGTCACCATGCACACACTTGAGAGCAACATAATTTCTACAAAGAAAGCATTCAGGGAAAATGCCAGAATAAAAATTAGTCCCCTGATTATAGAGATTATCTAGGAAAAGGAGCAGTATTTACTTGTCAGTATTTGTGAGTTGACTGGTCTGTGTCACTTGAAAGAAGCTACTGTGTACATAATCATGTTACTTCTGGAAAATGAGGAACCAAAAAAAGAAGAAAACATGGATAATGTAATTTGTGGATTTATGTTTAACTCTTACCAAGCAGGAAGTGCTAGGATTGATGGTGATGGCCTGGAGAGTACTCAGGAGGCAGGTGGTACAGAAGGAGAGGCCCCTTGTCACTCTGCTCAGGTAGAATTACATTTTGCATTTGAAGTCATTCCAAAAATGCTGTGACTCAAATACATCCAGACACAACAAACACATTACTATGAGAAGCGTCACTATGTGAATAAAGGCCAAGTGACAGGTGATCAGGCCATGGGGCTTAGGCTTGTTATTCAGAGAGAATGTGAAAATGTTGGGGGGGGGGGAAAGTAAGTGCTGGCTTACTCCAATGCCAGCTTGGAAATAAAAGGCATCTTTTAATGATAACATAAGTGGAAAGTATGTTCTTCTAAATGGCAAAGAGGAAACGTTTTGTATATCTGGAAAAGAAAGACCATCTCATTAGTGTTTATTATTTGGTAGTCAATATCTTTATCACAAATCGTCTTCATTTTTACATTATCCTCTTATTCTAAATAAATCCAGACTATCTCATATAACTTCTTGATAATTCAGTCTCTACATTATTTTCTGCATTAAATTGTGTATGCAATAATATCAATAAAACATATATGTATTAATATTTGTCTCACCAAGTCATCCACAATGATGACCTTATAGGATGCACACTCATTGTACCTGGACCTCTCCTTTTAGATTTTGTTTTATATTCTCTCATTTTATATTTAGCATGTTGATACCATTAACATATAAAATTATTCAATTATATGTACAGTTTATGCAACTGGGTGGAATTTTTTGATAATATGGAGAAAATTACCAGAGCAAGCAGTTGAAAAAATATCTGTTTGTCTTTCTAAGGTGCCATCTTTTTGACATTTTTTATTCTCCGTTTTCTTCATATTTCTGGACCCTTGTTATTACACTGAACTCACCATTCTAATTCATGATAATATCCCCATTTTTCATCAGAAGATTAGCAATCTTGATCTTATGTACAACTTTATATGCCTGTTGCCATTAGTTATAATATAATCCCAGTATCTGAGAAGTAGAACATAAACATCTTTGGAGGGCATTATTGTACTTACCAAAACCCTCTTAGCTGTACCACCTAAAAATGACCCTGGGTCTTTCCCAGTTTTGTTTCCATCTAAGAGATTCTTTATGTAAATTCTTTTCAACACATCAGCATATTTCTGATGTCTATCATTGACTTTTCAAGAGGATAAACACTAAACACTACTTGCAATAACTTTATGAAAACCATAAAGTTACATCAAAATGATCACATCATGATCCTTTTTTTGGAGATCCTACTTAATATAGGAATACCTTCTTATGCCTTGAAAAATACTTTGGTCTCCAATTTAAAATATACTTTTCCTCAAATTGTCTCAGGAAATCCACAACATCAGAACACCTTGCACGATTTCACTGAACAATTTTGCAGCTACTAATGTTATTTGCCAGGATGTAGGCATCATTGTGTTATCAAATGTATTTAGTCCAGTGACTCAAATGATGTAGCTTCACAACACAGAAAAAAATGAAATACTACCACAATGACTCAGCTTCTTCTGAGATAAAAGTGGGTCAAGTTATATTTCATTGTCAATTATCACTATACTGTATAACATTGCTCTACATCCTACTGATATCTATGAGTTTAGAAGAAACACATTTTGTAGTTAAAATTGTTGTTTATCTTTGTCCAAAAGCTTAAGTTAGTAAAGAAACACATTTATGTTACTGCCAGAACGAATAACTGATAGTTCTTCAGCATTTGTCTGCACCCTCAGCAAAATTTTGCTCTGCTGTCATGATGGAATCAGGAAAAGCATCAGGATACTCTTGACTTAAGAACTTAATAGTCTCTATATGTTGAGGGTTCAAAATTCTTAAATCAGTGGAAAATTACACATACAACAGGAATTACCTATAATTCCCAAGGACAGGCCATAATTGAAAGAGCTAATAGAACCTCAAAACTCAATTTGTTAAACAAAAAAAAAAGAAAAAAGAAAAAAGAAAAAAGAAGAAGAAGAAGAAAAGACAGTAAGGAGTATAACACTCCCCAGATGCAACTTAATCTAGCACTCTATACTTTAAAATTTTTTAACATTTATGGAAATCAGACCTCTACCTCTGCAGAACAACATCTTACTGATAAAAAGAACAGCCCACATGAAGGAATGAAGGAAAACTGATTTGGTAGTAAGATAATAAAAATAAAACATGGGAAATAGGGAAGGTGATAACATGGGGGAGAGGTTTTGCTTGTGTTTCACCAGGAGAAAATCAGCTTCCTGTTTGGATACTCATTAGACATTTAAAGTTCTACAATGAACCCACTGGAGATGGAAAGAAAAGCACCTCCATGAAGATGGAGACACCTCAATCGAGCATCCTCAACTAGCCAGGTAAACAAAATGGAGTTTCTTATGTCTTCCTTTTCTACATAGGCACAGTAACAGTCTGATCTCTCTTTCTTTTCCCTGTATATCCCCATTTTTCTTTTGACAAAACCAGTAATACAATACGTAAACATATATTAATAATATTGGCAACTATTTGTAAATTACATGTTTATATACTTTTATTAATACAATACATTATAAGCCACACACCAAAAAAGATAAAAAATAATCAGACAACATAAGAATTTGAATATTTTTCTCTCTTACCTAAGATATATTCAGCTCACCCCATGTATTTTATGTCCCTCTTTCTGCTAATAACAATAACACACTAAAAAATACTTTCTCTGAATCATCAGATGGAGTCTTCCTTCAACAGTGCTCTTCAGGGAATTGGTGCTGAGGCAGGACAAGAAAACAGCATGATATCATGGATTAGAATTGATAACTAAAGTATAAATATTCTCATTATTTTTTTGGAAAATTTACAGAATGTAACAGCTGATAATAGCCAACAGAATACATGTGCACCCCAAAGTTATTTGTTGTTTATTTAAATTTTAGAGTTAATTTTATGTCCTATATTTTTATTTGATGAATCTCTCCACTATGACAAATCATAAAACTTGCAATAGTATGGTACAGACATGAAAGTAATAGTCTAAAATAAAAAAACAGAGACCTCATCTATGGGTGGGTCAGAGTGCACAAGAGAATTGCATTCTACCTGATACTTTAAAAGCTCATGAATCTGAATGTACACCTCAATTCTCACTCTGAGAAATGTCAGCCAGAAGCTGCTGGGAATGACGATCAAGTTCTTGGGCACCTCAGGAGACAGATAACACAGATCAAGTTTATCCTCATTACATTGGCTTTCACCTTAGACTATTCAAAATATTGTAAGCCTAATGTGTCTGTGTAATCACAAATAATGTGGGGAAAATGTTACTATTAAATAAACCCAAAACAAAAGACTGATTATAAAGTCTGTGGGCTTAAAAGAGACCTCTGAAGAAAAAAGGAATATGCTAAAAGAAACAAGCCATTTATAAAACTTTAGGAGCTACTTTGCATGAAACTAATACATTATTTGAAAAAAAAAGTTTGTTTAAATATCTTTTTAAAATCTTTATCATAATGTATCATTTTAGTGTTATTTTATTTATAAGAATGATGTTAGTGTATAAACGAATATACAGTAATCTTTTCAGTTGAGTGTAATCTACATGAGAAAATTATTCTGTGTTTTGTCTTATTACTGAATTAATCAAAAATGTCATTTCAGTATGCATTTTATCATATTCATTGAGTAGCATTTTAAGACCTGTGACTAGTCACTGACAACAGAAAATGTGAGGATTTCAGGTGAAATAGCAATGAAATATTTAGGTACAAATCTAATAAAATAAATAGAAGATATATATGAAGAAATCTAAAAAACTGTGATTAAAAACCTCAGAGAAGATCTAAGTAAGGGAAGAGATAATCCACGTTTAAGAATAGAAAGATTGTTAAAATGTCAGTAGTTCTCTACTTTATCTACATATTCAATGCAGCCCCACTCAAAATTCCAGCAAGTTAGTTTGTGAATTTTGACAAACTGATTCTAAAATTTATATTGAAAGACGAAAGACTCAGAATAGCAAAGAAAATATTTAAAAAGAAATGCTATAGAAGTGACACTACCCAGCTTCAAGAACTCCTATAAAGCTATAGTAATCAAGCATGTGTCTTTGTAGTAGAATAATTTATAATCCTTTGGGTATATACCCAGTAGTGGGATGGCTGGGTCATATGGTACAGCTAGTTCTAGATCCTTGAGGAATTGCCATACTGTTTTCCATAATGGTTGAACTAGTTTACAATCCCACCAACAGTGTAAAAGTGTTCCTATTTCTCCACATCCTCTCCAACAACTGTTGTTTCCTGATTTTTTAATGATTGCCATTCTAACTGGTGTGAGATGGTATCTCATTGTGGTTTTGATTTGCGTTTCTCTGATGGCCAGTGATGATGAGCATTTTTTTCATGTGTCTGTTGGCTGTATGAATGTCTTCTTTTGAGAAATGTCTGTTCATATCCTTTGCCCACTTTTTGATGGGGTTGTTTGTTTTTTTCTTGTATATTTGTTTGAGATCTTTGTAGATTCTGGATATTAGCCCTTTGTCAGATGAGTAGATTGCAAAAATTTTCTCCCATTCTGTAGGTTGCCTGTTCACTCTGATGGTAGTTTCTTTTGCTGTGCAGAAGCTCTTTAGTTTAATTAGATCCCATTTGTCAATTTTGGCTTTTGCTGCTGTTGCTTTTGGTGTTTTAGACATGAAGTCCTTGCCCATGCCTATGTCCTGAATGGTACTACCTAGATTTTCTTCTAGGGTTTTTATGGTATTAGGTCTAACATTGAAGTCTCTAATCCATCTTGAATTAATCTTCGTATAAGGAGTAAGAAAAGGATCCAGTTTCAGCTTTCTACTTATGGCTAGCCAATTTTCCCAGCACCATTTGTTAAATAGGGAATCCTTTCCCCATTTCTTGTTTCTCTCAGGTTTGTCAAAGATCAGATGGCTGTAGATGTGTGGTATTATTTCTGAGGACTCTGTTGTGTTCCATTGGTCTATATATCTGTTTTGGTACCAGTACCATGCTGTTTTGGTTACTGTAGCCTTGTAGTATAGTTTGAAGTCAGGTAGTGTGATGCCTCCAGCTTTGTTCTTTTGGCTTAGGATTGTCTTGGCAATGCGGGCTCTTTATTGGTTCCATATGAACTTTAAAGCAGTTTTTCCCAATTCTGTGAAGAAAGTCACTGGTAGCTTAATGGGGATGGCATTGAATCTATGAATTACCTTGGGCAGTATGGCCATTTTCACAATATTGATTCTTCCTATCCATGAGCATGGTATGTTCTTCCATTTGTTTGTGTCCTCTTTGATTTCACTGAGCAGTGGTTTGTAGTTCTCCTTGAAGAGGTCCTTTACATCCCTTGTAAGTTGGATTCCTAGGTATTTTATTCTCTTTGAAGCTATTGTGAATGGGAGTTCATTCATGATTTGGCTCTCTGTTTGTCTGTTATTGGTGTATAAGAATGCTTGTAATTTTTGCACATTGATTTTGTATCCTGAGACTTTGCTGAAGTTGCTTACCAACTTAAGGAGATTTTGGGCTGAGACAATGGGCTTTTCCAAATATACAATCATGTCATCTGCAAACAGGGACATTTTACTTCTTCTTTTCCTAACTGAGTACCCTTTATTTCTTTCTCTTGCCTGATTGCCCTAGCCAGAACTTCCAACACTATGTTGAATAGGAGTGGTGAGAGAGGGAATCCCTGTCTTGTGCCAGTTTTCAAAGGGAATGCTTCCAGTTTTTGCCCATTCAGTATGATATTGGCTGTGGGTTTGTCATAAATAGCTCTTATTCTTTTGAGATACGTTCCATCAATACCGAATTTATTGAGAGTTTTTTTTCATGAAGGGCTGTTGAATTTTGTCAAAGGCCTTTTCTGCATCTATTGAGATAATCATGTGTTTCTTGTCTTTACAAAGATACACGCACACGTATGTTTATTGCGGCACTATTCACAATAGCAAAGACTTGGAATCAACCCAAATGTCCATCTGTGATAGACTGGATTAAGAAAATGTGGCACATATACACCATGGAATACTATGCAGCCATAAAAAAGGATGAGTTTGTGTCCTTTGTAGGGACATGGATGCAGCTGGAAACCATCATTCTTAGCAAACTATCACAAGAAGAGAAAACCAAACACCGCATGTTCTCACTCATAGGTGGGAACTGAACAATGAGATCACTTGGACTCGGGAAGGGGAACATCACACACTGGGGCCTATCATGGGGAGGGGGAGGGGGGAGGGATTGCATTGGGGAGTTATACATGATATAAATGATGAATTGATGGGTGCTGACGAGTTGATGGGTGCAGCACACCAACATGGCACAAGTATACATATGTAACAAACCTGCACGTTATGCACATGTACCCTAGAACTTAAAGTATAATAAAAAAAAAAAATGAGAGTTAACCTAAGCAGAAATTTAGAACAAAGGATAGAAAAAAATATTTTAATATGTCCATATTATTTGAAGTCTCTATGGACTTCCTCTGAATTCAGTTAGTACAAGAAAAAATAAATCTAAAAACAATAAAAAAAAAAAAAAGCTATAGTAATCAAGCAATGTGGCACTAGTAAAAGAACAGAGAGACAGATCAATGGAACAAAAGAGAAAGCTCAGAAATTGACCCACACAAATAAGTCAGCTTATCTTTGAGAATAGAGGAAATGCAATTCAATTGAGAAAAGGTAATTTTTCAACAAACGGTACTGGAACAACTGGACATCCACATGCAATAGGAAAAATAACAAAAATAAAAAAACCCCTAAGCCCAGATCTTGCAATTTTTACAAAAATTACTGAAAATGGATTATAGACATATGTAAAGGGAAAAACTACAAAACTCTTAGAAGATAACATAAAGCAGAATCTCAATTACCTTGGGTTTGGCTCATTTGATACACCAATAACCAAAAACATGGTCCATGAAAGCAAAAACTACTGAGTTGAGCTATATTAAAAATAACATTTCTGAACTGCAAAAGACACTGTTAAAAGAATAGAAGGAAAAGGCACAGAATGGGAGAAAATAATTGCAAAACACTTAACTGATAAGAGACTGGTATCCAAAATATGCAAAAAAATAAGTAAATTAAAAACATTTAAAACTCAAGAATAAAAAACAACCCAATTATAAAATGGCAAAGGATTCAAGCAAATACGAATGTAAAAGTTGTGAGGTCTCACTAAAGAGCTTAAAAGCATGGCAAATAAGCATATGGAAAGATACTCGGCATCATGTGTCCTTAGGAAACTGAAATTTAAAATAACAATGATATACTGCTACACCCATATTAGAATAACTAAAATCTAAAACACTGACTACACTAACTGCTAGTGAGGATGTAGAGTAACAAGAGCTGTCATTTATTGCTGGTGGAAACGTTTATATATTCTATTTCTATATTCTATAGTTTTATATATTCTGTTGGATTATATAAATGTATTTTTACTTCTCATATTCTTCCTATATCTACAATTGTATTTGTTTTTTTATACTTTGTCTCTATTTGATGATATTCATTCTGCTCAATATTTCAGTTTACTAATCTTTTTATCATGTGAGTCTAACTTAATATTTAACCCAAATATTGTGTATTAAACTTATTCATTTTTAAAATTTCTCTTTGGCTCCTTTCCAAATATGCTTGTTTAGTTTACAATTTCTTAGCCTTTTCAAATCATTTTTTAAAACTTTCTATTTTACCCATTGTCTTTAGTTAAATATTTTAAGTATATTTAAAATAACTAAAATTTATACAAGTAATTTTTTCACATTATTTATACTGGTAGCTTATTTTCTTGTGTGTTTTATATTTTATGATTTGCTTCTCACATTTGGGATAAATTCAATCAGTCCTTTTTTTTGGTTATTTCAAGGGGGTAAATTGGGCAATCCACACATGTTTGAGGTCCTTGCAATCAACCAAGACCTGAAGGGAGCAGCGGCTTTTCAGTTTTATTACTCCTGTAAATCCTTCTAGTTTTCTAGTTTATTTCTGGTCCTGCGGAAATATTTTTTCTATCAGTTGCATCGGACATGTTGAGGATTTTTGAAACTTTTGAAGATTTTCAGTTCTCTGCGTTAAATAATACTTGGGAATATATATATAAAATGTGTGTGTATATATATAATGTGTATATATATATACTTTTTTTGTTCTACATCATATAGCCACACTGCACATAGATATTTTCTGGTAAAACAGTATCTCATAAAAAATCTTAAGATTCTATAGTTAGAATACCATAACCTTCATATGCTACATGGTAATATTAGTAGAATATACATATTTTTTTAAAACTTAAAAGTATGTTTATATTTTGTACAAATTTCTTGAGTAATAATCCTCCTCTTTAATTAAAAATATATGTGTATAGCCAAAAATCATGACTTTTCTGTGAACTTAAGACAGTACTGGTAGAATTAATTAAATAATTTTTGATTCTTTACCTCCAGTCAAAATGCTTTCTTAGCAAATCTCAGGCTCTATAAAGGTAATCGCAGTTTAAATTTTCTATTTACTCCAATAGTTACTTAAAATAACCTTTGATTAGATATTGCTTGTTGGGTATACTTTGATACTTTTGTCTGTCATTTCATAATACTTAGATATTACCTATAACACTTAAGGTTTTATCAAGTTATTGATACTTTTTTCAAGTTTAGTGCTCATAATTGCTGTTCATTTGTGTATCTAGTCAAACTTTCTAATAAAGCTGTTCCACACTCTTTATAGTTATTTGTTTTATGTCAGAACAGTTGATTTCTATAATTATTTAGTAGTTTAACCATTACCAAAAGGAGTTATCTCAAAAATGCAAATTAGGTTAAACATCCAAAAATTACTCAATGTAACACAAAAATACAACAAAATACAAAAAAAGTTAATTGAATATTTTTTCACAAGAATATTTAACAAAACCAACATTTATTTGTAATATAACCCCAATGCAGTCTAGAAATACAAGAAAACTTTCTAGGCCTGCTATACAGCTTCTATAAAATGTGCAGCTAATGTCACATGTAATGGTTAAAGCCTGGGTTTGGGAACATTACTTCAGAAAAAGACAAGAATGTCTGTTTCTACCACTTCTATTCAACATTATACTTGAGGTCTTAGCCAAAGATATCATGCAACAAAAATAAATTAATGGTCTCCACATGGGGATTGAAAACTTTACAGATGACATTATCATGCAAATAAAAATTTCTCCCTGTCTCTACGAAAAATACAAAAAATTAGCCAGACATGGTGGTGGGCACCTGTAGTCCCAGCTACTCAGGAGGCTGAGGCAAGAGAATGGTGTGAACCTGGGAGGTGGGGCTTGCAGTGAGCCGGGATCGCACCACTGCACTACAGCCTGGGTGACAGAGTGAGACTCCATCTCAAAAAAAAAAAAAAAAAAAAAAAATCTAAGGAATTTTTAAAAACCCACTAGAGCTAATACATGAGCTCAGCAAGGTGGCACGATTCAAAATCATACAATTTTTTAAAGATGACTGACTAGGAGTATTTCAAGCCAGCCTCATCCATGTAGTACCATAATAGCATATAGACAATCATACATTGAGTAACATTATCAAAGAGAGAACACAAGAGTTCAACAGAAAAGTGACAGGAAACTTCAGAAACTAGAAAGGGGGAAAAAAGGCAGCCTGTGTGCCCAAGACTGACTGGAAATCAGAAGTGACTCTATAATACAGGAGAAAGTAAGCAACAGCTTTTCTGTGGTCCATTTTCTCACTGGGGAATCATACAATCTAGACCACAGGAGAGCACTTTGACCCTCCCAATCACTGAATCTAGCACAGGGAGCAGTCAGGCGACTGAGAGAAGGAACTACTGAAGGGAGGGAACATGCCCTTGGTTCCAATCCCTTCCTGAAGGCTAAGCAGCTATAGCAAGATGCCATTCTTAATCCTCGATCTTAACAGTGTTCATGGTCCTAGCTACCAGGGTTGCCAGTCCTAGGCATTAAGGAAACTCAAGCTGCTGCTCACGGAACTGGGGCATGAGCAGGGAGGGGGCTAACACAACCAAGACTGAGAAGCAAGCATGGCATGGACTGCAGCCAACAGCACTGAAAGTGGGCATTACCCCCAGGATTTGAGCAGCGTGACAGTTGTCACAGTGGCTTGGTTTTGAGCTGAGGAGGGGCTCCTGTGACCCAGGGTTGAACTAAAGAACAGCATAAATTTCTCTGGTCTGACAGAATAGCTAGGTTTTCTGTGACAGATGGAAGGAGGGAGCAAGCCCCAGTAGGACTGGGCATGAGAGGGATAAAAGTTCCCCACCCACCAGTCAAAGCTGTGGCTGCTGAGACCACCACCACCCTCCCTGTGGCAGGACCTCATAGCAGTGACAGTTGCCCCTTACCCAAGCATTTCACCAGTCCCCCGAGGATTGTCTCACTCCTACCTATTACATCTGTGCAGGTACTCATCAGTGGGGAAACCTGAGTGCAATTCAGCTCCACCCAGCATCAGCCCTTCCTTGATACAAAGTGGAGGATCCAGGGCCCTGGGGAGATTCCTCAATGTAATCCACCACCTGGGACAACGAATTGTGTCTTTTGGGGGCACTGAGGGTGGGCGGAAACACTCTACTACTACCACTTCTGCTGGCCTTTACCTACAAGTGCCACCAACTAGCCTAGAGGCTGGCCTACACAGCCCATTGCAACCATTGCCAACACAATTGGGACTCAGAAGAGCATTTGAGACTTGGAAAAGCATTTCACCACCACTGCTACCTCCATTGTCATGCCACTTTGGCTGTCCAGAAGTTTGAGAGTCCATTTGCCCTCCCAGTACACTACAATTACAACTGGCATCTGAGTAAGCTATGCTGCTGGTGGCCTGCCTGGAGTCACCAACACAGGTGACAGCATATGTCACCCTATGGCAAAAGGATAGATAAGCTTAGTTCACCAGTGCTACCACTGAAACCTAGAGATGAGCCCACACAGCATTTCAATGTAGCCATCACAACTTCACTGTAGCCTCTAGCAATAACCACACTGTAACACACTGAGGAAATCACAGATACCACTAATGATATGATATTTACAGCAGAATAAATCACACAGAGATTTCACGATTGAATGCAAAGCCAAAAAAACCCTACCCAACCATTATAGTCACATCTTCAGGAAAATATCCTCACCCTCAAGGAAAGTAAATTCAAAAATAAAAAGTGACTGTTATATCAGATGCACAGAAATCAATGTACAGACACAAGAAATGTAAGAAAACAAGGAAATATGACATCCCTAAAGGAACATAATAATTCTTTAACAAAAGATCTTAACCAAAAATAAATCCTCAAAATATCAGAGAAAATATCCAAAAGATTGATTTAAAGTCAACAGGTTCACAAAACTTCTTACCACCATGTAATGTGTCTTATGTTCTCCAGCTCTAATAACATTTTCATCATTGTCCTTCAGCCTTTCACTATCAGTCTCTTCGTGGCTATTCCAGCTTCTGCCCACTGCCCAGTACCAATGTCAAGGCCACATGTTTTTGTTACAAAAACACTCCTGACTTCCATGTGCCAAATTCATTTCTTGTTATCTACTGCTGCATAATAAACCACCCCAAAACTGTCCAATGGCTTTAAATAACAGATGTTGCATTATAATATATCCCATAATTTCAGAGGTCAGGAAATCAAACAGGGCTCAATTGGGGTAATATATTTTTTCCACGTGATAATATATTTTTTGCCACATAACAAAGGTTACCCCGTGGTATTCAGATGGCATTTGGGCTGGTCTGAGCTGGTCATTCACATATCTGGCACTTTGATGGAGAAGGCTGAGCTCATCTGGGAGCTTCACCTGGAGTATCTACACATAGAGTCTCTAGCATCACAGTCTCAAAGCAGCCAGACTTCTTAAGTGGCAGCTCAGAGCTTTCAGAGAGTGTTCCCAGACAAGCTGTGCCAAAGATGCAAGACCTCTTAAGACCTATGTTCAGAAGTTCCAGTATCTGCTATATTCTAATGGTCAAATGATGCACTGAGGCCAACCCAGACTCAGTGAGAAGAGAATTAAAATCCATCTCTTACTGAGAGAAACAGAAAAGAGTTTGTGGCCCTATTTTAACATCCTGATTAATGTATAATTGCCATACAATAAATTGCACGTTTATAATATAAAATTTGGTTAAGATTTGACACATGTATACCCATAAAACCATCACCACTATCATGATAATAAACATATTCATCATCCCCTAAAAAACACAAAACATTAATTTTAAAGAAGCTTAGATGCAAGAGATAGATATCTGAAAACCAATAAAAGAAACTCAGTAAATCAATTCGGGTTACAAATGAGAAAGGAAATAAATATCTTGAAAAGAAAAACCAGAAATTCTGAAAGAAAAAATTTATTGGAGGTGTTGGGAAAAAGGTTTATGGGGTGCCTGCATAAACTGACCTTAAAAATATGGACAGTAAGTTGTGGAAAGCCACAAGAGGCCTCTGAGGAGGAAAGCCTTCTTATCGCCATTATGTTCCCATGCTCTGAGTACAACCTGCTCTCTTTTAAACTCTGTGCTCAAGGAGAAAGACACTCCTCTGAAGCATTGGAATGTGGCTGGATATGCAGGCTCCTAGTTAAGCCTGGTCCCACCAGCTAACTAAAGATATGCTGTTTGAGCACAAAGGAGGTTCACTTAAACTGCCACTGCTACAGATACGTGTATGACATGCTGTCTCCCTTTCCCCGTTTCACCCTTGAACGTCTGCTTCTCAGATCTAAATGATTGTACTCAACAAATAGTGTGAAGACTAGAGCTCTGAGCCTTTGCAGCCTCCACATTTGGCAATGGCCCCCTGGCTCCCTACCTTTCACTCTTAACTTGTCTTTTTTCATTCCTTTGTCACCACCAAACCTCGGGTACCCACACCCATCGTGTTGAGGCTGGACCCCAACACTCTGGCCCCCAACATGGGGCTTGAAGTACCAATGAAGGAATGGTCAAGCATGTGAAATGGAGGACTGACAGACAAAGGACTTCCAAGGATGAAAAAGTTTTAAGCTCTGCAGGTAAGTGGGGCGCTCAGACAAAGCCAGGGACACAAATGAGACAAACTGAAAGTAAGTACGCCATGTATTTGAGCTTTCTGTGGCAGCTCTTGAAGCGTGGTGGTTAAGTTGATACAGAAAATCTTACAGATTTGTTTCGTGCTGTGGAACAATTTTGCCCTTAGTTCCCTGAACAGGGAACTTTGAAATTAAAAGATTGGGAAAAAGTTGGAAAGGACTTTTAAAAAGCACATAGAGAGGGAAAGGAAATTCCTTTGCCTATTTGGTCAGTTTGGTCATTGGTGCATGCAGCACTGGAGCCTTTTCAGACAGATGATGAGGCTGAGTCAGAGGAGAAGAGAGAGGAGTTTGATAATCAAGACTCTGAAATGTCTCTACCACGTACTAGCCAAAAGGAAAGTCCGGAGGTAATTTATGCCAATCCCCCCAGTCTCCCTAAACCTACTCAGAAAATTGTTCAGCCCACGGCTCCTTCAGAGGAATGTCCGGAATGACCACCTCTTCCTCAGCCGAGTGAGTGCTGTGGGAGGGAGCCTGAGACTCGGCTCACTGAGACTTGGCTCACCATGCCCATTATTGCCTGACCTGCAGTTCATTATGGAGAGGGTGCAATTCAGGCCCATCCTGCAGTTTACTATGGGGAAGGGGCCATACAGGTTTCCATTCAACACAAGAAAGTGGGGACTTGGAGGCTTGGCAGTTTCCAGTGACTACAATACCGCCTCAGCAGGCTAGCAGGGATGCTCAGGCTCACTGGGAACCTTTTCCTTTTAAAGTATTAAAAGATCTAAAACAAGCAGTAAGGCAGTATGGACCTAACTCACCTTATGTTCAGACCTTATTACAGGCTTTGGCTTACGAAAAATGTCTGTGCCCCTATGATTGGGAGACATTAGCTCAGTCTACTTTACCCTTATCTCAGCTTCTAATAACATAACTGTTTGGCTAAAATAAATTAACATGCCCCAAGTGGGGTTCCTCATTAATAACATATAGTAAACTAAAATGCCAAGTAGCACTACAGGTCACTCTTTAATTGGAAAAAAGTGTTGCTAATTATACTCATGTTTGTCTTCTGTTGTTTACTAATCCTAGAATACAAAGCCAAAATAAGAGCAGTGACCTCCCCCGCATGATAAACCTGTGGCCGCACATATGTATGCTCTGCAATTAAAAAAAAAAAAAAAAAAAAAAAAAAACTAATACAGAAAACAAAAAAGGGGGAGACACTGGGATTCACTCAGGATGGTGGCTATGATTGCAGTAATTGTTATGACAGTAAGTCTCCCTGTGGCTACAGCAGCCCAAAATTATACCTATTGGGCATATGTCCCATTCCTGCCTTTAATTAGGCCTGTCATATGATTGGAACCCCCAGTTGAGGTTTATGTTAATGATAGTGTTTGGATGCCTGAGCCTACAGATACTTGTGGGTCCTGTCACCCAGAGGAGGAAAGAATGCTAATAAATGTGTCCATGGGTTGTCAGTTCCCCCATCTTTGCATAGGGCCAGCTATTGGTTGCCTAACAGGCTACTGACAACATTGACTAGTTAAAATTCCAGGACATAATCAAAGACTAGTATCCTATCATTTACTTTCTGAATGGAGCTTGGATCATTCACAGAGTTTGGTTCAACTGGAACAGTTTAAGCCCAAAAAAGAGAGGTGCCAACAATCTCAACAATGGTCAGAGAATTTAGAAATATTAATTTGGGAGGATTACATTACTGATCATGCTGTGGTACTGCAAAATAATTCCTATGGCATCATCATTGATTGGTCCCCTAAGGGCACCTTTATAGTTAATTGTACCAATCAGAATAACAGATGCAAAACAAAACTAGAACAGATTCTATACTATCAAGGAGATGAAACTACTTACACTGAAAATTGTGCTTGTTTTCCCATAATTTGGATCAATTTTTGTATGGCCGGCCCACATCCAAAAATGATTAATCCAGTAATAGGCCCTAAACATCCCGAATTATAGAAATTAATGATGGCCCAATCTCATATTTGGGTTTGGGAAGGAAAATATTATCTTAATGGAGAAGGTGAGAGACTTCAATTTGTGTATCGGTTTTCTTCCAACTAAACAGTACCCATTCAAAGTTGTGTCAAACCTCCTTTTATGTTGATTGTTGGAAATATTGATATTCAACCTAATTCTCAAACTATTACTTGTCAAAACTGTCACCTTTTCACCTGTATTGATTCCACGTTTGGTGTGAAAACATCTGTGTTGCTGGTAAGGGCCAGAGAAGGAGTTTGGATACCGGTTTCTCTCAATAAACCTTGGGAAGCCTCTCCTTCCATTCATATCATCACAGAAATGTTAAGGGGAGTTTTTACCAGAATAAAACGATATATTTTTACCCTTATAGCAGTTATTATGGGCCTTATTGCAGTCACAGGTATTGCTGTGACTACTGGAATTGCTTTACACTCCTCTGTTCAAACTGCAGAATATGTAGATTATTGGTAAAAAGAAATCCTCAAAATTGTGGAATTCTTAAACCCAAATAGACCAACAATTGGCAAATCAAAGAAATGATCTTAGATAGACTGTTATTTTGATGGGGGATTGTATAATGAGCTTAGAGCATCGATTGCAAATGCAATGTGATTGGAATACTCCAGATTTCTGAATAACTTCCCATTTATATAATGCTACTGAAATCATGGGAAAAAGTTAGACGTCATCTGGAAGGAAGGAATGGAAATTTAACATTAGATATAGCCAAAATAAAGGAGCAGGTTTTTGAAACGCCTCAGGCTCATATAACTGTCCCACCTGTGACTGACGTTCTCACTGGAGCTGCTGATGAACTTTCAAATGTAAATCCTCTTAAGTGGATTAAGACCATTGGAGAATCAACTATTGCAAATTTTGCTTTAATGTGTATCTGTTTATGCTGTTTGCTTTTACTCTGCAGATGTGGAAGACGCTTTTAGAGAAAGACCAGGCAGTGCAAACAAGCCTTAATAGCAATGGTGGTTTTAAAAAAGAAAAAAGCGGGGCATGTTGGGGAAAAGGCTTGTGAGGTGCCTGCATAAACTGGCCATAGAAATATGGGACAGTAAGTTATGGAAAGCCACAAAAGGCCTCTGAGGAAGAAAGCCTTCTTATCGCCATTATGTTCCCATGCTCTGAGTGCAACCTGCTCTCTTATCTATAAACACTGTGCTCAAGGAGAAAGACACTGAAGCATTGGAATGTGGTTAGATGTGCAGGTTCCTACTTAAGCCTGCTCCCACCAGCTAACTAAAGATATGCTGTTTGAGCACAAAGGAGATTCACTTAAACCGCCACTGCTATAGATTACATGTATGGCTTATTGTCTCCCTTTTCCCCTTTCTCCCCTGAACATCTGCTTCTCAGATCTGAGTGATTATTCTCAATTAATAGCATGAAGACCAAAGCTCTGAGCCTTTACAGCCTCCACATTTTTCACTGGCCCCCTGGCTCCCCACCTTTCACTCTCAACTTGTCTCTTCTCATTCCTTTGTTGCCACCGAACTTTGGGTACCTATGGGTGGTGTTGAGGCTTTACCCCAACAGGAGGAAATACAAAACCTTCAAAAATAGGCTATACCAAATAAAAAAGTTCTATGACTTGAACATAGGTCTTTTGAAATAATTCAGACAAAATTTTGCAAAATAAATTTTAAAAAATAAGTGAAACTCTTTAAGACATTTGGGACTACATAAGGCAAACCAATTTATAAATTATCAGTGTTCTTAAGGGTTAAGAGAAGGCCCAAAGGATCCATTTAATGAAATAATAGATAAAATCTTTCCACATTTAGCAAGAGATTTAGACATTCAGATATGGAAGGCACAGTGATCCCTAACAAATGCAATGCAAAAAGGACTTCACCACAGCACATTATAATCTGACTGTCTAAAATCAATATGAAAGCAAAGATTCTAAAATCAAGAAGAAAAGTGCATCTAGTCACCTAGGAAGGAGACCGCATCAGACTAAAAGTGGGCTTCTCAGCAGAAACCTTAAAGGCCAGAAAAGAATGGGATGGCATTTTCAAAATGCTGAAAGAAAAAAAAAGTCAGTGAAGAATTCTACATTCAGCAAGACTAAATTTCATAAATAAAGAAGAAATAAAGTATTTCCAGACAAGTAAATTCTGAAGAAATTTGTCACCACCAGACTGGCCCTACAAGAAATGCTCAACTGAGTCCTAAACATGGAAGCAAAAGGACAACATTTAAAACCAGGAAAACACATGAAAGTGTAAAACTCACTGGTAAAGCAATTACATGAAGCAGGAAGAGTAATGAATAAAAGGATTCTACTATAGAATTCCACCAAACCACAATGACTGTCAAAAAACAAAAAATTCGAAGAATTCATAAAATACAAAACAATAACATAACAGGAACAAAACCTTACATATCAACGTAAACCTTTATTGTAAATGGATTAAATGTTCATTTAAAATAGATAGACTGGCTTAATAAATTTAAAAACATTTTCCAGCTATATGCTGCTTGTAAGAAACTCATGTTACCTGTAGAGGAGTGGAAAAAGATATTCCATGCAAATGGAAACTAAAAGGAAAAAGGAGAAGCTACACTTATATCAAGTAAATGAGACTTTAAGTCAAAAAGAGTTTTAAAAAAAGCAAAAGGGTTATTATATAATGATAAGGGGGTCAATTCATCAAGAAGCTATAATTATAAATATATATTTATAAAACACTGGATCACCCAGATTTACAAAACCAATATTTAGTCACAAACAGAGAGATAGGAAGCAATACAATAATACTTGGGGAAATTCATTACTTTTATTAGACAAATTATTAGACAAATTATCTAACAGAATATCAATAAATAAACATTGGACTTAAATTGGACTTTATTCCGAGTGACTTAACAGACATTTACAGAACATTCTACTCAACAACTGCAGAATATAGATTCTTCTAATCAGCACATGGATTATTATTCAAGATAGACCACATTTTAGGCCACAAAATAAGTCTCAACAAATTTTAAAATACTGAAATCAGATTAAGTATCTTCTCAGACCACAGTAGAGTAAAACTAGAAATCAATACCAAGAGAAACTCTGGAAGCTATACAAATATATGAAATTTAAACAACATTAATGACCGTGGAGTCAACAAATAAATTAAGATGAAAATTATTTATAAAATGAATTATAAACTTGGAACCAAAAGGATAACATTTATGAAAACACATAAAAGTAAAAAACCATTGGTAAAGCAAATACACAAATGAGGAAGAGAAAGCACTCATGGTACCACAACAAAAAACTAACAAAGAGCAATGATAAAATAAGAGAAAAAGTGAGAAACAAAGAATATGAAAGGAATTTACTATATAACAGAAACAATACCTTAGAAATCAATAACAACATTGAATGTAAATGTATTAAATGATTCACTTAAAATAATAAACTGTGTGAATGAATTTAGAAAACATGATCTGACTATGCTGCCTACAAGAAATGCACTTCATCTATCAAGACAAATACAGACGAGAAAGTAAAAGCACAAAAAAAGATATTTCATGCAACGAGAAACCAAAAGTAAGCAGAAGTAGCTATACTTATGTCACACAAACAAGAATTTAAGTTAGAAAAAGAAAAACTCATTAAATAATCAATCCAGCAACAGAATATAACAATTCTAAATATATATATTCACCAAACACTGAAGTACCCAGATTCATAAAGTAAATACTACTACATCTAAAGAGAGAAATAGACTGCAACACAATAATTGTGGGAGACTTCAACACCCCACCTCAGCATGAAAAAGATTATTGAAACAGTAAATCAAAAAACAAACACTGGATTTAAACTTGAATTTAGGCCAAATGATTTCAATGGATATTTACAAAACATTTTATCCAACAACAGCAGAATAAGCACTGTTTTTGTTAGCACATTCTCCATAACAGACTACAAATATCAACATTTTTAAAAAAGGCTACAAATGACAACAAATTTAAAAAATTATAGCAAATATCTCAAACCACCATAAAATACAACTAAAAATCAACACCAAAAAAAACTTTGGAAACTATATGAATACATGAAAATTAAATAACCTAATCTTGAATGACCACTAGGTCAATTAATAGTTAAAATAGTCATTTTTTAAAGTGTTAAATCAAAATCTGTAGTATACAGCAAAAGCATTGGGAACAGATAGACTATAGCAATTAATATCTACATCAGAAAGCAGAAAGATATCAAATAAACAATCTAACAATGCACCTCAGGAAGTGAAAAAGCAAGAACAAACCAAACCCAAAATTTGCACAATGAAAGAAATAATAAAGATTGGAGAAGAACTAAAGAGGGAGTGAAGAAAGAAATACAAAGGATCAATGAAATGATAAATATGTTATTCAAAAATATATCCAATATTGCTAAAGTGCTAGCTTGACTGACCAAGAAAAGAGATAACAGTCAAATCAGCAAAATTAAAAAATAGACATTACAACTGATATCACAGAAATACCAAAGATAATCAGATAATATTATAAATGCTAGCAAACAGAAAAATCTAGAGGAAATGATTGAATTTCTATAAATATATAACCTATCCAAATTGAATCAGAAATAAAAAAAACTGAACTAATCAATGAGTAATGAGATTGAGTCAGTAATAAAATGTCTCCTAACAAAAAAGAGACCAGATCAATTAACTGCTGAATTCTTCCAAATTTATATAAAAAAAAGAACAACAATCCCCCTCAAACTATTTCAAAAACACTAAGAGAAAGGAATGCTTTATTCATTCTGAGAGGCCCCAATATCAAACCAGACAAGGATCCAAAACAACAACAAAAACCACAGGCCAATATCTGTAATAAACATAGATGCAACAATCCCTAATACAATGCTAGCAAACCAAATATGAAAGCACATCAAAAGGTAATACACCATGATCAAGTGAAATTTGTACCAAAAATGAAAGGATGGTCACAAACACATATCCATACACTAAATACATTACCTCAGTAGAATGATGGACAAAACCCATATAACTAGGTCAATAAATGTAGAAGCAGCAATTGATAAAATTCAACATCTGTTTTTATTAAAAACTCTCAACAAACTAGGCATAGAAAGATCATTCTGCAAAATTATAAAGGTCATATGTGACAAACCCAAAGTTTACAATATACTGAACAGACAAAAACTGAAAGCTTTTTCTCTAAGACCTAGAACAAAACAAGAGTATTTACTTCACAAATCTTATTGAACGTGAAAGTCCTAATCAGTAATCTGGCAAGAGAAAAAATTCACAAACATCCAAATTGACTTGCAAAAGGAAGTCAAATTATTCACTTTGAAGATGACATAACTTTATATGTAGAAAAACCTAAAAAGACTGCAACAAAAGACTCCTAAGCAAGGTTGGATCCTGTGGCTCATGCCTTTAATTTTGGCACTTTGGGGGGCCAAGGTGGGTGGATCACCTGAGGCTGGGAGTTCGAGACCAGTCTGGCCAACATGGTGAGACCCTGTATCTATCAAAAATGCAAAAATTAGCCGGGCATGGTTGCACACTCTTGTAGTCCCAACTAGTCGGGAGGCTGAGGCAGGAGAAGTACTTAAGCCCAGGAGGCAGAGGTTACAATGAGCTGAGATTATGCCATTGCACTCCAACGTGGCCATTTACATTCAATGTTAATGTTAAGATGTGAGGTACTGTTCAATTAATCATGTTAGTGTTACCTAGACACTTTGTTTTTTTCATTGTGTTATTGTTTTATAGGCCCTGTTGTTGCAGGAAATCAGGGACCCTGAACAGAGGGACTGGCTGAAGCCATGGCAGAAGAACATAAATTGTGAAGATTTCATGGACATTTATTAGTTCCCCAAATTAATACTTTTATAATTTCTTACACCTGTCTTTATTGCAGTCTCTGAACATAAATTGTGAAGATTTCATGGACATTTATCACTTCCCCAATCAATACTCTTGTGATTTCCTATGCCTGTCTTTACTCTCTTAATCCTATCATCTTCATAAGCGGATGTATGTCACCTCAGGACCTTGTGATGATTGTGTTAACTGCACAAATTGTTTAAACAATATGAAATCTGGGCACCTTGAAAAAAGAACAGGATAACAGCGATGTTCAGGGAACAAGGGAGACAGCCATTAGGTCTGGCTGTCTGAGAGCCAGGAGGAACAGAGCCATATTTCTCTTCTTTCAAAAGCAAATGGGAGAAATATCACTGAATTCTTTTTCTCAGCAAGGAATAGCCCTGAGAAAGAGAATGTGTTCCCCAGGGGGAGGTCTCTGAAATGGCCGCTGTGTGAATATCTGTCTTTTATGGTTGTAGATAAGGGATGAAATAAGCCCTGGTCTCCCGTAGCACTCCCAGGTTTATTAGGATGAGGAAATTCCCGCCTAATAAATTTTGGTCAGACTGGTTGTCTGCTCTCAAACTCTTTGTCTCCTGATAACATGTTATCAATGACAATGCATGCCTGAAACTTGATTAGCAATTTTAATTTTGCCCCAGTCCTGTGATCTCGCCCTGCCTCCATTTGCCTTGTGATATTTTATTACCTTGTGAGGCATGTGATCTCTGTGACCCACACCCTATTTGTACACTCCCTCCCCTTTGAAAATCACCAATAAAAACTTACTGGTTTTGCAGCTTGGGGGGCATCATGGAACCTGCTGACATGTGATGTCTGCCCTGGACACCCAGCTTTAAAATTTCTCTCTTTTGTACTCTTTCCCTTTATTTCTCAGACTGGCCGACACTAAGGGAAATAGAAAAGAACCTATGTGAAATAATGTTGAATTATTGGTGGCGAGTTCCCCCAGTACCCTGTGAGATTTATGCTTTAAGGAAGTTGTATTCTGGTGTATATCTAGCTTTTGTTTTAAAATTTAGAGCTCCCTTTAGAATTTCTTGTAGTGCTGGTTCGTTAGTGGCAAATTACCTCAGCACTTGTTTGTCTGAAAAACGTCAATGTGAAGGACAGAATTTTAAGAGCTGTGAGACAGAGTATCAGGTAGCCTATAAAAGAAATATGTCAGACTAATAGCAGATTTCTCAGCAAAAACCTTACAAACCAGAGGGATTGGGGTCCTCAAGCTTTTAGCCTGAAACAAAATAAATCTCAGCCAATAATTTTTTTTTTTTTTTTTTTTTTTTTTTTTGAGACAGAGTCTCAGTCTGTCACCCAGGCTGGAGTGCAGTGGTGCGATCTCGGCTCACTGCAAGCTCTACCTCCCAGATTCATGCTATTCTCCTGCCTCAGCCTCCCAAGTAGCTGGGACTACAGGCACCTGCCACCATGCCAGGCTAATTTTTTGTATTTTTAGTAGAGATAGGGTTTCACTGTGTTAGCCAGGGTGGTCTCAATCTCCTGACCTCATGATCCACCTGCCTTGGCCTCCCAAAGTGCTGGATTACAGGCGTCAACCACTGCACCTGGCCAACCAAGAATTCTGTATCTATCAAAACTAAGCGTCATAAATGAAAAAGAGATAAAAGTGTTTTTCAAGCTTTTTAGTGCCTAGTTTCTGGTTTTGTTTTCATCTATATAATTGCCTATATACCAATTATAGAATTTTCAATTATTTTTATTTTTAACATGCACATTTTTCTATTTGATTATAAAATTATTTTAAATATCTTAACATCATTTAATTGACCACATCAGTAAAATTTTTCATAATTAACTTTATTTTACAGTATTCTATCACATGTGCCTTTTAAGCCTAGGTAAAATAATAGATGCAAAAATATTACAAAAAACTAAATAGGTCACCACACCCAGGTGTGATGGTTCATGCCTGTAATCCCAGGACTTTGGGAGGCTGAGGCAGGCAGATTGGAGATCAAGACCATCCTGACTAACATGGTGAAACCCCATCTCTACTAAATATACAACAAATTAGCCATTCATGGTGGTGGGCACTTGTAGTCCCAGCTACTTGGGAGGCTGAGTCAGGAGAATGGCATGAACCCAGGAAGCGGAGCTTGCAGTGAGCCAAGATCATGCCACTGCACTCCAGCCTGGGGGAAAGAGCGAGACTCGTCTCAAAAAAAAAAAAAAAAAAAAAAAAAAAAAAAAAAAAAAAAAAAAAAAACTAAATAGATGTTATTCTTGCATTTATGAAACTTAAAGTGAAGGAAATAGAGATCAAATAATCATACACATATGAATGGTATGATGAAAAGTAAAATGTGCTTTGATAGAATTTTAAAAGGTAACCACTGAGATTAACAGTCTAGAACAGGCATCTCTGAAAAAGTAACACAACAACTAATAAGTAATCTTTGTAAACAATTTATGTTGTTTTTACTTACTCAGAATTCCTTTCATGTCTTTCCTAAATAGCACTTTTTATCTATCAGTGAATTGTACCTCTAACATTTCATACCCTCTTGTCCCATGGGTGAACATGTGACCCATGCCAAGACACTAATAGTTTCTTTTAGTTGTTTCAATCTTAAACGTGTACTCAAAAGAGCAGAAAATGGTCATACCTATGTTAGTCCAGTGGCAGTAAAATGAAGGCTATTGGCTAATTCTTGTTCATCTAACTCTTGAAACCAGGCTTATTTCTGTCTTTCCAGAATTATGAGACAGACTTTTTTTTCTCAACAATAAACATAAATAGGCAATAAATTCCCCCTTTTTGGTTAAATTGCACAGAATTCATTTCTGTGACTCATGTAACAATCAAATCTAGCTGACACAGTCATTATGGTATAGTAAGAAAAGAAAGAAGATGCTCACAGATGAAGTTAGGAGTCAACTGGTGTAGGCTTTCAGGCCATAAAGGACTTTTAAATTTCATTCTAATGGAAAGCCATTTAAAACATTTAAAGCTGGAGACTGCATAATCAGAAGTATGCTTTCATAATAAAACAGCTTCGTTGTCTGGAGTAACACTGGAGGTTCATTGTCTCACAGCTATGGAAAACTAGGACATGGACATAGAACAAAGAGTGAGGGTGAGAGCAGAAGTTTAATAGGCAAAAGAAAGAGAATAGCTCTCTGCTTCAGACAGAGGTCCAGAGGACTCTGCATTTCACCACAGACTGCTGGTCTGTGGTGAAATGCAGACTGCTGGTCTGTGGTGAAATGCAGAGGGTTTTATAGATAAGCTGGTGAGGGGGTGATGTCTGATTTACACAGGGTGTAAAAAACTGGTTAGATCAGGTGCGCCCTTTGCATAGGACACAAATCTTTTGTAGACCCCACCCTAATATTTTATTATGCAGGCAGGTTTCTGTGCCTAAGGTAATCCTTAGAAACAATTTCTGTTGTTTTTACTTATTCAGAATTCCTTTCATTTCTGAGGTACGTTAATCCTTGTTGAAAGTGAGCTGGGGGTATTATGCTAAACCAATTAAGAGATCTCTTGGTCTAATAGAAATCATTTGTAAGGAAAGACCATCCATACAGCATTTCAAAAGGGCTCAGATCTAATTTTGGAGGGGTATCTCTTATACACAGTAAAGCCATGGAAGGAAGAGTGACCCAAAGAAAGTGTGCTGCTTGGGACAGTTGTGTTGCAGGGGCTTTTACAGGGTTTGAGGAGGCCCTGCATTTTCAGATTATTAATAATCGCTTCTAGCCCTTTCCTAGCATCTAGTGTTAGGGAGTATTGTCCTAACTATCCTGTAAATTGCCCACGCTTCTGGATTAATATTAGCTTCCACTGGGGGAAACAAAGAGTTTGTCCTGGGGCTATAAGAACGCTGACCCCTATGTGAGCTAAAATCTCTCTACCTACAGAAAGGATTAGGACTTTTAGGCATGATTAAGAAAGCGTGTGTTAATAATACGTCCCCAAACTACAGCTAAGGGGTTGAGAAAAATATTGGGTTAGAATCTTTCCTGAGATGCCTATCATGGTCATGCTACAGGAAGAGGGGAGGCCTGGTTTAGAGAGAAGTAAAAGACTGTCTCCAGTGTCCAGAAGGAAGTCCAACCTCCCTCCTTCAAGTTCTAGTATCACCAGGGCTCCTGAGCAATAATGGCAGTTTTAGCCACTGGAGCTGGGGGTCTGAGCCCTGGGACCCATCAGTCCTGTTGGACCATTGATGAAACCAGTTTTAGACCTGGTGACCTCTATCTCTGGGGGCAGTTAGATTTCCAGTGGCTACTGCCACAGGCTGGACAGGGTCGAGGTGGCTTCTTCTTGCTGCCTGGGCAATTCTTCTTAAAATGCCCCTGACTTGCCACATTGGTATCCACTAGCAGATGCACCTTGGGGATCCTGGATTTTGCAAGCCTGTAAAGCAGCTACTACGGCCTCTGTCCTTCTCTGTGTTTTCTCTCTTTCTCCTGGGCCTCCTCCTGGTCCCTATTATAAAATACCAAGGTGGCCATCCTCAAGAGATTTTCCAAGGTGGTATCTGGTCCTATACCTGCTTCTACAGTTTCTTTCTAATATCAGAAGTTTCCTGTGTAATAAACTTGTCCTTTAAAATTAGCTGCCCCTCGACTGATTCAGGAGCTAAGGAGGTGCATTTTATTAGTGCCTCTCTCAGTCTTGCCATAAAGGTTGTGGGATTCTCATCTGGGTTTTTGTCTATCATGGACAATTTAGAGTAACTAAGAGGTTTGGCACTAATTTTTTCATAGGCCCTCCAATATGCACATTAGAGTGTTTTCTTTTCCATTCATCTGTGGAGTTACTGGGGTTCTAATCAGGGTTGTCAAGAGATACTTCCTCTCTTTCTATTGGGAATGGTGTTTCTTTTTTTTCCTCTCTCTTTTTTTCTTTTTTTTTTTGAGACAGAGTCTCACTCTGTCTCCAGACTGGAGTGCAGTGGCACAATCTTGGCTCACTACAACCTCCAACTCCCGGGTTCAAGTGATTCTCCTGCCTCAGCTTCCTGAGTAGCTGGGACTATAGGCACCCACCACCACACCTGGCTAACTTTTTGTATTTTTAGTAGAGACAGGGTTTCACCAGTTGGCCAGGATGGTCTCAATCTCTTGACCTCATCATCCACCTGCCTTGGCCTCCCAAAATGCTGGGATTACAGGTGTGAGCCACTATGCCCAGCCTTAGCATTTCCCTTTTTTTGTGGCCTTACCTATTTTCTCTTCTGCTTTTTGGCCTACTGTAGGAGACATAGTGCTCATCTTTGAATTCCTCTGGTGCCTGCAGAGCTGCCTGTTTTTCAGCAGCAGTTAGAGCTTGGCTTAGGAGCAGCATAACATCCCTCCATGAGAGGTCAAACACCTGAATTAAAATTTGGAAGGCTTCTATATACCTATTAGGGTCATCAGAAAATTGGCCTAAGTCTCCCTTTATTTGCCTAAGGTCCTGAAATGAGGACCCTAGTAACATCACCTTCATTGGCCATTTCCTATATGAGTAAGAGCAAAGCTGGAGGAGTGCGGAGTTTTGAAGATGGTGGAAGTGGAGGAGCCTATGATGTGGTTGGAGGGGATCCTGAATAAGGGGGACAGGAAGGGCTGGGACACTCGGTAGCTTTCTCAGGTGGTTCTCCTAGTAGTTGCATTTCTAGTTTTGGAGAGCTATTCCCTTTGGGCCTGCCTGATAGGACTGCTAAAAAAGCTGGATCAATTGTCCAATAATTCCAAAAATCTGGGTTGTCTCATGGGGCAAAGAAAACCTGTGCATAGAAAACCTTGAACCATTTGCTATCTCATCTGCAGAAATGATATAATTTTTGGGTAGTATTAAAATTGAGGCTTCCCTTCAAAGCCAAGTAGTTCAAGATGGTAAGAAGGCCACACCCTTGTGCAACAGAAAATGAGCCACTTTTTCTTCAAAGTCTTGGGGTCATACGAATCCCAGTGCTTCAGAATGAACTCCAGAGGAGTGCAGGCTGAAGATGATCTGGTACCCATCTAGAAAGACAAATGAGAAAAAGGCATTCCCTTTTAGTCTCCTTCCTTTCTTTTGGAATGACCCAAGGTGAAGGGGACGACAATGGGGGCATCCCTTCAACTGTTTCCTTCCTTGGTTCCCTGAGCCCCAGCGTCCGTGAAAGGTGAATGCCAGCATCACCCTCAGCCCTGGATTCGGAGGAGCTTAGCAATGGGATTAGTCACACTCACCAATAAAACTTTAGTCCTCTGTTGGTGATTTCCCTTTGACTTTCTAGACTTCTGTGATCTGCATGGCTTCCCACTAGATAGCTCTCAGGATAGATTATGTAGCAGTTTTATGTGGGCAAGGCCTCTTAATGGAAGGAGATTACTGGGTTGCATTCTATATTCTGTTATTATACACCAGATTAAAGTATTTATTCTTATGCGTTGGTTCTGGTTAACATCCATACTACATAAAATTCCCTTATTAGTTAAGTATCTTTCTAATTGGAGGTAGAATAGGTGCCTTAAAAAACACAGGAACTGAATGTCAGTGCAGTTTTTCTGCTGATGGGAAATTATTGACACAAAATTTGGTTTTGGGAGAGATTTTCCTCCTCATTGTTCAGTTTTCCCATTCACAGATGGGGCCCAAAACTTGGTTTATAGTTGAGGGATGCATAACAGGAGTAGAATTGGGAAAGTACAGTATTTCAGCAAAGGCCTGACAAGGTACCTTTTGGAGAAGATTCCTATTCCACTAGGTGATGCTGTAGTAGGTCTTGAAATACCATGTGCTTTCCAGACAAAAGGCATAGAGAAAAAGATGTTCCCTGGCTGGGGGAGGGAAGACCCTATGTTCCTAGAAAAATCACAAAAGTGGCAATCCCTTAAGCTATATTCCCAGTTACTATGGCATTTCCTGATCTTGCCTAACAGGATTATTTCCCTTAAGTGTAAAATTTCTTGGAGCATTACATATAGAGAGTGAACAGGAAACATGGTGGTCATGGAGAGGAAAGAAAAAATATTTGATGAAAAAAATTGGAGATTCTGTTGCTGATGCCCAATGGGCAGTAAGAGGCAGGAAGAGTAACAGTCCAGAAGCCTTCAGGTAACCTTGGGATGTAGCCTTGGCCAGAAACTGTCAATTACCTCTGGATCTTTTCAGCCCCACATGATGGCTAGGTTCTTTGTGAAAGTCACCCAGTTCAAAACAGAGCCAACATTCCCAGCACCCTTGAGGGCACTGGGGGATTTGCTCAGTAGTCCCCAGCAAGTCTGTCACCTGAGTCTTGAGAGTGGTGACAATCATCTTAACTGGCCATCAAATGCCCAGTTTTAAGTCTGATTTTACAATTTAAAATTGAGGACAGAAGGCCTCAAAATACAAGAAGAGAGTTGGGTCCACTCCTATACTTACTCTTCTGATGAATCTACCTTGGATTCTGGATGAGCCCCACAATGAAACAGCCACATCTGGAGCAACACCCAAGATTCCTTGTCTTATGGCCATGGAAAACTAGGATGCAGACACACAAAGAGGGAGGGTGAGAGTGGAAGTTTAATAGGCAAATAAAGAGAATAGCTCTCTGATGCAGAGAGTTGTCCTGGAAAAATGAGTTGCCTGTCCGTGGCAAAATACAGAGGGTTTTAAAGATCAGTTGGTGAGAAGGCAGTGTCTGATTTACATAGAACATGAAAAACTGGTTAGATCAGGTGTGCTATTTGCATAGAAGGTGAATTTCTCATTGCCCCATCCTAATCTTTTATTATGCAGGCAGGTTCTCTGCCTGAGCTGTGCCATGCTGCCCATTTCTTTGTTCCTGTAAACATGATAATAAAAAGGGAGGATGGAGCCTCCATGCTGAACATGCATGTCCCCCAGGTAGCCCTTTTCTCTTGGCATAGCTGCCAGTATTCCCACATGCAAACTTCCAGCTTGCTTATTTATGTCTGCAGCTCAATTTCCCAGGCTGCTCTTTGTTAGAAAAGAAAATAATTTTCTGGGCTGCTTTCTGTTAGAAGGGAAGTTCTGTCAAGGACTCTTTAGCCCTCATTATTTGCCTACATAATTTCTTTCTACCTCATGTATCAGTAAGATCACTTTGGGCCAGTCACGGTGGTTCATGTCTGTAATCCCAGCACTTTGGGAGGCTGAGGCAGGTGGATCACCTGAGATCACGAGTTCAAGACCAACCTGGCCAACATGGTGAAACCCTGTATCTACTGAAAATGCAAAAATTAGCTGGAAATGGTGTTGGGCACCTGTAATCTCAGCTACTCAGGAGGCTGAGGCAGGAAAATCACTTGAACCCAAGTGGTGGAAGTTGCAGTGAACTGAGATTATGCTACCATACTCCAGTCTGAGCTATAAGAGTGAAACTCTACTTCAAAAAATAATCACTTTGACTTCAGTGTGGACAATGCCTTGAAAGACAACAGAGGAGCAGAGTCAGGGAGATCACTTCAGTAGCTATTGTCATATTGGATACAAAATAATAATCAAAAAGTAATCACTTTGACTGCAGTGTGGACAATGCCTTTAAAGACAACAGAAGAGTAGAGTCAGGGAGATCATGTCAGTAGTTATTGTCATATTGGATACAAAATATTTTAACTACTGAAATCTGGTAAAAATTATGTATTGAGAAAGGCAAATGCTCAAGGAATTTTTATACCATTTAAGATACAATAAAGCTATGGGAAAACTAAAAATTGTCAGAATATTAAGACCTTGGAATATTATGCAGACATAAAGAAGAATGAAATTATGTCCTTTGCAGAAACAGGAATGGAGCTGGAGATTGTGTTACTTAGCAAACAAATGCAGAAACAGAAAGCCAAATACCACATGTTCTCACATATAAGCGGGAGCTAAATGTTAACAGATAGACACATAAAGGGGGACAAGAAGCACTTGGACTTATCAGAGGGTGGAGAGTGGAATGAGAGGGAGGATCAGGAAAAAATAGGGTACTAGGCTTAATACATGGGGTGATACAATAATCTGTACAACAAACCACCATGACACTAGTTTACCTATATAACAGACCTGCACATGTAGTCCTGAAAAAATAAAAGTTAAATAAAGGAAGAAAGAATAGGAAAGCTAAGCTAAGCACACTGTTACACAATTTAAAAAAATTAAAATATTGGCCGGGCGCGGTGTCTCAAGCCTGTAATCCCAGCACTTTGGGAGGCCAAGACGGGTGGATCATGAGGTCAGGAGATCGAGACCATCCTGGCTAACACGGTGAAACCCCGTCTCTACTAAAAAAATACAAAAAACTAGCCGGGTGTGGTGGCGGGCACCTGTAGTCTCAGCTACTCGGGAGGCTGAGGCAGGAGAATGGCATAAACCCGGGAGGCGGAGCTTGCAGTGAGCTGAGATCCGGCCACTGCACTCCAGTCTGGGCGACAGAGTGAGACTCCGTCTCAAAAAAAAAAAAATTAAAATATTAAAGTAGAATGTGTTTCCAACCAGAATGTCTCAATGAAAACAATTTTGATGGAATGTTGCCTAAGATGAAGACAAAATATTTACTGTCTTGGCAATGTGAAAGTCATTCCTGACCTGAGTGGAGTTGTAGTTGTAGAGGTTACTAAGAAGTTGTTTGAAAAATAAATCACTGAAGGAATTTCTGTTTCCAACAATAAGACAAACTAGACAACCTAAAAACTATCCTAATTAAAATTACCTAAAATGAATAACTGAGTCCACAAGAAAGTACGGAAAATCTTTAGGGGTCAGAAATATAATGGAAACCTTAAAAAGTAAAGCTCAAACAGGCTGCTTTAGAGAAGTTAGCCTGTCTCAGTAATGCATGAACTTTGGTTTTAATGTTCAAAATAAAAAGACTTCATGCTTCTAATGAATGGAAGGTTGAAACTGATCAGACCGTGTTCATATGACTGAGACTTTCAAAGGGGTACACTTTCAGTGGAAGGGTAGAACATTTAATAACAACAACAAAAACACAAACGCACATGCACACAAATCACAAAACCCAAAACCACAGCACTGGGAGACAATAATAAAGTTTGTCCAATTTGTTCTATACTATGGAAAGGAGGGAAAAAGTATACTATAAAAATATATAGCCAAACAGACTTGCATTCAAATAGATTGAGGGTTTGAATTTACACTATGTGCCTGGTTTGATAAATTCCAAACATTAAATTAACATAAGGAGTTAGTAAATCAACATAGGTGGTAGAGTAAACAAAACCTGTCTTAAAGGGACATGTCCTCAACCCAGGCTGAAACATAAGTTTACAATGCAAAATAAGAAAACATGAAAGGAACCAATCCCTCTGATGACAAATTAACAGATAAAAACATTTAGACAGCCCTACAAGGGTCTTAGAAAACAGAAATGCAAATAAAGAGTATGAGATAAGTATTTTCAATGATTAAGGACCTAAGAGGAGGAATTTTAAAATACGAGAAAGAAACAACACTCTATATAAAAGAGAGGAACCCAGAATATCTTCTTGTAGTAGGCAGAATTCTCAAGAAACCCCCAGTTCCCTATCCCCAGATAATTCAATGAAACATGAATGTAGGTTCTGCTGTGAAGGGACTTTGCAGATTGAATTAAGGTTACTTGTCAGCTGACTTTAAAATAAGTAGATTATCCTGCATTATCTGATTATCTGGGCAGACCCAGTGTAATCACATGAGCCTTCAAAAGCAGAAGGGGAAGATAGAAAGCCAGTGGAAGATGTGGCAAAAGAGAAAATAAGAGACATGCATCAGAAGGGGAAGTCAGATAAATTCTAAGTATGAGATAGATTAAACTCATCTTTGGTGGCATGAAGATGTAGGGATACATGCAAAGTCCTTATAAAAGCCTCTAGGAACTAAAGGTGTCCCCTGTCCTACAGCTGACAGCCAGTAAGGAATGGTTACCTCAGTTCTATAAATGCAAGAAAGGCAATGGATTCTGCTAACAGCATAAATGTGCTTGGAAGAAGTTTCTTTCCAGAGTCTTCTGATAAGAGCCCAGCTGACCAACACCTGATTTCAGCCTTATGTAATGTTTTCTTGTAGAATGTTTTCAAGGAGTTTTAGAACTTTGCTCTGAAATTCTCATTTTACTTAGAAATTACTTATGCTTGCTCAGCAAACATTGTGTATACTTGAGAACTCTTGAGATAAAAGAAAGCCTGTAAGTTGTTTCTAAATATGATAAACTTATCGTGCTTCCTAAGCTTAACAGTTATTACAACTGATACTCATTTTACAATGTTTTAAGTATTTCTTTATTTCATTATGCCCAATTTTTGGAGCCTATAAATATATTTTCTTTAGGTCTCAAAGAATGTTGTAGGCCCTTAAAACTCTAGTAGGTTCTGAGCCTGGTGCTTAAACCATGTGAAAGATAGAACAGTCCTGTGCCTGCCTTAGTCACATATAGTGGTTGTATATACACCTGCAGTAAAATCAGCCTGCTATCCCCACATATTCACAATTTTAAGCTTATTGTATACAGTGCTTTTTGTGTTGTTGACTGATGATATTTTAGTGGCTAGTATAGGTGCTATAAAATGAATGCTTAATAAATGTACTTACTTAAAATAATCAAAAACCCACAACTTCAGCTATATGTCATAATCTTCTTCCTAAACTATCCATTGAAATTATATTTGTAAAGCCTCTCAAAATTTGTGGATTCTCTTTAACAACAAAAAAATTGTTTTATCTTTATTGTGTTAAAAGATGATACAAATAAACAAAATATAAAACCATACTCAAGGTGGGAATCTCTATAAGTGCTTGACTTCTACATATTTGTTTCATTAGAAGTTAGTTACAAATTTCTTTCTAAGCCTTTATGGAATCATACTCAGAATACTCTAGACGTTCCATATCCTTAATACAGTAATGGCTTTCTAGTACTCTGAAAATCGCTCTCAGGCCCAGGGAAATTTTCTGTGGTGGTATAGAGATTTTAACAGAGTGCACTCTAACAGCATCTTAACATATCTGATGAAACAAAAACTATGCACAGGTTTAGCTGTTATGTGCAGGGAAGTGCAGGCAGACTGATGTTCATGAGCAATTAGCAATGCAAGCAGCAATATTTGTTCCAAAAGTTCACATGATCCTTCTCAACCCCAGCAGAAAATATTAATTAATTAAAAGCAACCCCTAGATATGCTCAAGTGGGATTAACAAGATTTAAATGAATAATAACATGAATTATTTCACATGCAAACCTTCATGTGAGATACTCATCCTTGGGTACAATAATTGGATCTGAAATCCAAAGGCCTGGCTTTAACTCCTCTGTGGAATCCTGCTAAACCTGGACCTTTCCACCTTAAGATAATAATGCTATGACATCGATTTTGTGCACATGGGTAGTTTTGCTCACTTCTAAACCCAATAAAACCCACAGTCTTACCCAGGGACAGACCCAGTGACCCAGAAAAATCAGATTTAATGCGGCCACTGAAAGAGTGCAACTTAAATCTGAGAATAACCAAAATGCTTAAAACTCAGCATGTTGTGCTTCCATCGAAAAGCAAGATGGGAAAAAAAAAATGTATAAATAGAAAGAAAAACAGGGAAAGGGACAAGGAGAATTTGTGTTCTGTAAGTATTGGGATGAAGCTCCCTATCTCTTTCCATTGCTGTTCCACAGCACTGCTTTTGCCAGGACTGGAGACTTGGTTTCCAGCTCTTGAACCTCCTCCAGCAATGCCTTTTTGCAGATGTGCTTGGCCTTGTATTATGAGGAAAAAACAAAAAGAACATGACATAAGAACTTGACACAGCTGAAAAGAGAGGTTACTCCCATCTCAGGCCATACAGAAATGCACTTTGATAGAGGTCGAGGCTTCAGAAGTGGTGTAGCATGTACAATCTCCATGCATGACTTGTAATCGATCTCCATAGCCTGGAGGCATCCCAAGTGCTGCAGACCAGACCTGGACAATAAACGTCAAGAGTCACCACCACCCCAAAAAGAACTAGAAGTCTGTAGATCTACTGAAGTCTGTAGATATACTGAGGAGCCCAGTCATTCAAAGACAGGTTGGGGTTCACAAAGACCCAGAGTCTTCCTCTAAAGCTTTTCTTTTCAGGATCTGAAAACCCAGAAGATGCTTTAAATCCTCACCCTAGGGAAGAGACACTGGTTCCCTGGTCCCTGGTCTGATGGCAATAAGAGAGTCCAGGAGTTAGCCAGTTTTCTCCCTCCCTTTTTGGTGTGAAAAGAGCATTGCCACAGCAGCCATAGACTTAGGATGCTAGAGTGTATGGTCTGGATGCAAAGACTTTGGCCTGAAATGTGATGTCAACACAAATACAGAGCATAGATTTTTCATCTTCCTCTGGTGATGACTCATCATTCGGGACCACACATATAGGCTCTGATGGCATTCTACAACTTATGAAATAACCCTCAGCCTGGGAATTTCACTGTTCTGGAGCTGTAGGAAGTGTTCCTGTACCTTTTCTTTTCTGATTAAACTGATCAATACCTTACAATATTCAAATAATTGGCTAATCTCATGGTTTTTCCAAAATTGAGACTGAATAAAGCTAAAATTGATCTATTATTGAAAACAATCTAGGAGAAGAAGTGACATTTAACAAGATATAGATTATATAGGAAGAAAAACTGTAAAGAGAATAGGTTCATGATTTAGTAACATCTCAGGGTAAAAACCTTTGCATTGGGTTAATTTCAACATAAACACATGTGAGAATCCTGCTGGGTAACAGAACTCAAAGATAGAATGAGAACAAAAACTGAGCACATTTGCCCCAAAATAAAAAGTGTCAGGAGGACTGGGCACCAGTGGCTTATGCCTGTAATCCCAGCACTTTGGGGAGGTGGGCGGATCGCGAGGTCAAGAGATCAAGACCATCCTGGCCAACACTGTGAAATCCCATCTCTACTAAAAATACAAAACTTAGCTGGGTGTGGTGGTGCACACCTATAGTCCCAGCTACTTGGGAGGCCGAGGCATGAGAATCACTTGAACCTGGGAGGCGGAGGTTGTAGTGAGCCGAGATTGTGCCACTGCACTCCAGCATGGGTGAGAGTGGGAGACTCTGTCTCAAAAAAAAAAAAAAAAAAAAAAAAAAAGTGTCAGGAGAACATTCTGAAGACATGGGCCACTTCTGCAGAATTGCATTCTACCCCTACCCACCCTCCATTTTCAGTAATAGAAAGCATGTTAAGGTAATATGAGTCATCTCCCGACATTGTGAGTTAATCCATCATGAGTATTAGCACTGAGACACTGTATATGGGCCTGGAATCCTTTCCCCCAAGGTAAATAAGAGAAAGCCACACAGGCTTTAACACTTAATACCTTAATTCCATCAAACAGTATTCTGTGACTCAGGATAGATTAAATACTGCAGGTCAAAGCAGAGCCTGTGGAATTTTAATTTAAACAATAAATGAGAAAATGTCTTTTGTTGAAAAAGAGACAGCCAAAAAGGATGTTAAAATATACCCTGTTTATTATGAAATATTTGGGAACTCAAACACTGCCTTTTATCTTATGGACTTCTGGAGCTAAACTGACAAGGCCACTGAGTGTGTTCCCCACCTGCTGTGAGCCACCAGCTTGCACAGGTTCAAGGAGAACATTCTGGCTACTCCTTAACTAGCATTTGTCTTTCTTCCAGGATACCTCTTCCTACCATCATCCTTCCTCTCTTTACCTCTGTACCCTTTCCCCTGCACAGGGGAAGAAAAGCACCCATTGTTGTCTCCTAATCTGGGAAAAAAGGGGGTTTCTGAGGAAGCTGAAATAGGAAGTCTGGGCCCTGAAAATCTACAGCGTGGCTACAGACCAAGAAAAAAAGAGAACCCGATCCACCATAGAAGCTGCCAGTTTCCACTTATTCAAAACAAGGCCTCAGAGGGCAATGGTGTGAGCATCTCTATGCTCCCAGGCATTGTGCATGGTCTCAGTGGATGAAACTGCATTCATATCTTAGAGTTACTCAGCAATTTATTAATATTTCCACTAGGCTAGCCCCTGTGAGCTAGCCTGGAGACTTTGCTGCTATTGGGGAACACTGCATTGCAGTGCTAGGGATGATTCACCTTCTCTTCCTGCATGTAGCCCTTGAGTAGAAGAGGTGCTGGTGATTTAAAACAGTGTTCTCGAGCATTTTTTATCTCATAAGACCTGACTTAGGAAAAAGAAATGATTCTAAAATCTTCCTTGTCTAAAGTCTACATGAGAGTGGCCTAAAATTAATATTAATATTTATAGGTTATAAAGTGAGTTGTTAAGGATTAGCCACTGCCATGTCACTTAAGTCTCACCAGGAGCCAGGATTTTGTGTGTTCTGTATCACAACTTTGACAAAGTAAGCCCCATTATCTGTAACTGGCTTATCCCCCAGTGGTCCAGGGCTTGCTTCCTCTAACCCCCAGGTCAAGAGGACAGATGATCACAGAATGGACAAAGTGGGCTTGTTGGCTACTGACACATGAGTATGAGACTTGTGACTCTTCAGATATACCTAAGAAGGTCTCCAGGTTCTTAGGGACTTTTAAAAGAAATAGATTGATTTGAGAGTTTTACCTTCCATCTTTTTGTTTCAGAAACTTTTTTCCTGGATTCTTTTTGCATGCAAATATAGCCAGTCAAAGTGTTTAATTCTAAATGTGGATGAAAATGTAAATGTACTTCAAAATAAATTAGTTTACTTAGAAAGTTAAAAAAAATCAAGGCCTATTTGTATATAGAAATTGCTCATTACCTCTTATTTCCATTTAACTGCCTATCTGGTATTATAATAAGAAAATAAAGGCCAGGCGCAGTGGCTCACGCCTGTAATCCCCACCCCCCATCCCCCCAAGTACTCTGGGAAGCAGGAGCTCGAGACTAGCCTGGCCAATGTGGTGAAACCCCTTCTCTACTAAAGAATACAAAAATTAGCCAGATATGGTGTCACATGCGCATAATCCCAGCTGCTCAAAAGGCTGAGGCAGGAGAATCACTGGAACCTGGGAGGTGGAGGTTGCAATGAACTGAGATTGTGCCACTATACTCAAGCCCGGGTGACAGAGTGAGACTCCATCAAAAAAAAAAAAAAAAAAAAAAAAAAAAAAAGGAAGGAAGGAAGGAAAAGAAAGTCATTCTAGAATTGGGGACTGTATTGTTTGAAGCATGGTAAAATACAGGAGATACAGTTAGATAAATGAAAATAGGGTTCTCTGTATTCAGTGGTCTGGAGCTTATATTATTTTTATAAAGGAATACTAACAAATTTCTCCTAAATGAGAACTGGTACATAGTAGCTTACCTAAGAATGCTGTCATAGGCAAACATTTTCTGTGAACATAAAGTAAGGGATTTTAAAACAGTCCTGAGTAATTTAAACTTCATACTTCTAAGACAAATATTCATTAGCTAGGTATCACATATAATCAATCAATTATTTTCATAAAAGATAGGTTAGTTTGGTTCCTCATGAAAATTCTGGTTTAAGGGATAACAGTGTAGGCATTTTATGGAGTTCCAAATCTGGACTTAGCTAGTGTAATAATAACGGATCTGCATCCAAAAAGTTGACTTCATGAAAAAAGCGACTGAATTACCTCATTCTGGTTCTCTTTCTTTCAGGATTCCAGGTCCTGAAATGCAAGTGAGAAACTGGGCAAAAAAATAGAGAAGGTGCAGAAAGATGGAGCAGCTCAGTTTCTTAAGTGCTCACAAAAATATATATGAAAAGGTAGGCCTGCCTTGCACTGGAATTTAAAGCTCTTTCAAAAGAGTGATGGCCAGGAAAATTTAAAACAAAACAAAATATCCGTAAGATTGACCAAAGGTGGCTGGGTGTGGTGGCTCACACCTATAATCCTGGCAGTTTGGGAGGCCGAGGTGGGCGGATCACGAGGTCAGGAGTTTGAGACCAATCTGGTCAACATAGTGAAACCGATCTACTAAAAATACAAAAAATTAGCCAGGTATGATGATGTGCGCCTGGAATCCCAGCTACTCCAGAGATCAAGGCAGGAGAATTGCATGAACCCAAGAGGTGGAAGTTGCAGTGAACTGAGTTCGTACCATTGTACTCCAGCCTTGGTGACAGTGAGAGACTCTGTCTCAAAAAAAAAAAAAAAAAAAAAAAGGAAAGAAAGACTGGCAGAATGCAAGATGAAAGAATAGCAGCATCACCTTGGAAGCTCCCTAATATTACCATGTGTTGCCATCACAAAATAAGACCTTCAGCTGCTCCTCAAATGAAAGCTTGCTCCTCAAAATGAAGCTGCTCCCCAGTTCCCTCTCACTACTGTAAACCTATTCTGGGAACTTTAAGGTGCATATCGTAGCATATTGCACCTCAGCAGATATTTGACAACTTATATCCAATGATGGGTGGTTGGGGACAATTAGGATTAATATTTTTGTTCAGTGTATGGGAAGAAAAAATCAACATGTTTTCTGAAACTGCAATTCAGAAAGATAAATCACAGTGAAGCACCGTAGCCTTCTCAGAGGAAAGCAATTTACAACATGCCTTTTCTCCTTGGGAGAAGCCTTTTAATTTACTTGCCTCAACAAATATTTTTGGCTTGGAGTATAATATGAGACATAATATGGCCTCATGATCAAAGACAAAATGCCCAAATAAACTCACCAAATTCTTGTTTTTGAGCAGAGTGTTGAGTGTAGTTTAGATATTAAGTAGATATTACCTATTGAGCATATATGTACTTTAGGCAAATATTGCAGGTGACAGTCAATATAAACTCTCTTCCCCTCTCCCCTCAATGAAACAAGACAAAAATGCCTTTCAGAATGTGCCTCTGGACTTCAGTAGGTGTCTTTCTGACTGAGTCCAGAGATGAGATGCTGTGGACTCCTGGAAATAGCTGAGTTTGGGGGCTGTGATGCCAGGCGGTGGGCAGAAGCTTGTTTCTGTGGGCAAGACTAATCCATGTTTATTTAAAACTAATTTATCTCTGCAAAACTGAACAAATTCAGGAAGGGAATATGTTGTGTCACAATTGGGCATATCAGCTGAAAGAGAAAATAACAGAACTAATATTTCATACAGTATATCCATTAGATTAAGAAAATAGTTTTTCTGTCTATAACTTTTTTATTTCCAAAGGATTCTGACTCTGCTATTTTCAGAACATGGTTTTACCAAAGAAAATGGAAGTAGTGGTCAATCAAAACATTTAAGAAATTAAAATGATTTAATTTTTATGAGCAGTTAAAAAACTTGGTGAATGGGTGGAAAAAAAAAAAAAAAAGAAAATGTGGCTGTAATATTCTTTCTCCCTTCTCTCTTTGCATTAGATATCATTGGTTGTCAAAATAATGCCAAAATGAAGACTTTCTCAAAAGACATCCTTGACTGTCAGACGAGAAAAATTCTCAATGAGTGTGGGAAAAAAATGGTGAGTTAAAAATGAAATCTGATGTCTTTTCCTGGAATGATTGAATTAAAGTCTCAATTGTCAACCTTGGGAACCCAAAATAATTGTGTTTGCCCAAAGTAAGGCTAAGCTCAGAGTCTCAATTTTTTGTTTGTTTGTTTGTTTGAGATGGAGTCTTGCTCAGCCGCCCAGGCTGGAGTGCAGTGGTACGATCTCAGCTCACTACAACCACCATCTCCTGGGTTCAAGCAATTCTCCCTTCTCAGTCTCCAGAGTAGCTGGGATTACCAGGACCAGACATTACACCTGGCTAAATTTTGTATTTTACTAGAGACAGGGTTTTACCATGTTGGCCCAGCTGGTCTTGAACTCCTGACCTCAGGTGATCCACCCACCTGAGCCTCCCAAAGTGCTAGGATTACAGATGCCACCATGCCCAGCCCAGAGTCTCAATTTTCAAGGAAGTTGCCACCTATTTGCAGGAGAAATTGGGACCACCCAAAACAACAATCATTATGTTTTTCAAGCAGCCCCTCCTTTTGCTCATGGATAAAATTAAAATTTACATGATCTTGGAAATCAGCCACTGCATTTAGTTTGTACACAAGATATCTTGGAAATAACATGTTTTAGAACATGAAAGTAAAAATTGAGTAGTATTTTCTATTTTACCTACATAAATAATGCCATCTTTGTGATTGATTTGCTCATAGACCTGTGAGCTACCTCTCTAGAAGAATTTATTGTAAGTATTTCTATTTTGGGATATTTAGAAAAATGAAGAATACTTCACTATTCTAATTTGAAATGCCTTAACCTATACACAGTTTTTCTCAAGCATGGGATGTGAAGCCAGGCCATTTTTGTGATCTGTTATTAAGAATAAGGCTGTGATGAACAAGCTTCTACAAGTCTTTTTTTGTGGACATGTTTCCAATTTTTTTTAAATGTAAACAACTAGAAGTGGGATTGCCCTGTTATTTGGAAAGACTATGATTAGCTTTATAAGAAACAGCCAAAGAGTTCTCCCAAGTGGCTGAGGACAAAGTAAATGCACATGCATTCCAGTTGCTTCAGGTCCTTGCCAGCATTTGGTATGGCGTCTTTCTGATGTGAGCCACTCTAGCGGCTCGCAGGGAAATGGGGTTTTGCATGAGATGGAACTACTCTGATGAACTTTCCCACCACCTGTGAGCTATTTAAGACTAATGAGCTAACCTACATGAGAGGGGTTGCTCTCTAATGACTCTCAGGACAGCCCAAGGTTACAAGCTTCAGAAAGAAGGCTGATCTGGAGGCAGTAAATTATCTCAACTGATTGTTCACAGTCAATTACAGATTCAACTCCTCCTTCTATTCTTTCCCTACTTCTCAATACTGCACCTGAGTAGTCTTTAAACACAATGTTTTTACTTAAAAAAAGAAGCTCCAGAAAGGAAATTTTGGAGCAAAAAAAAGTCTCCCTCTCCCTCCAGAACACAAATAATGTGGTGTGTTTTGTTTGAGTTGGTGGCAACATTTAAACTCTTATTCTTCCCCCAGGAGGTAAGGTGAAGACATTTTCCAATTTTCCCAAACAGGGTATTAAGAAGTAAAGTTCTGTGAGAGAAAGGCAAGACCCTTAAACCTGTCAAATTATTAACTAATTTTTCTTCTACAGATAGTGATTATTTGAATTTTCTTTTTCTTTAGCATCCAATTTTAGAGACCAAATGGTTGGTCTAACCAAATAGTTATTTTGGGTCATCCAGAATGACCCCTTGCATTTCACTCTTCAGTAACTTCCTGAAGCTCTTATCTGGATGTAAAAACAGGGCATTTTCTACACCATTCTCCACAGGGTGTGATGTAAGAAATTGAGGCAGGGAAACAGTATATTGCTGCTGAAACATGTGACTATTTCAAGGTGAGAATAAAACGGGTTTAAAACTGGTACTGTGTGGTTTAAAGATAAGCAGCCTGTACTGTCTTTTATTTTCAGAAACAACATAATTAAATACTGAAGACAATGTGATATCTCTATCTTCTCTGTTTTGGGGAAAATTGTCTGGCAGGAGCCAGAGGAAGGGTTGCAAAGGCACCCAGATGCCAAGCCTCAGTTCCCAATGTGACTCTCCTCTGGCAGAGGTAAGACCACAGCTTCCAGAAACTATGCTCAGGGCCTGTGTGTCTGTGGCATATTGTTTATATTGTATGTTTATAGGCAATTTTAACAATCACTATTTCTAGATTGCAATCCTCTAGATTTCTAGATTGCAACCCTCCTGAGACACTGTGCTGACACAGAAGTTATTCCTCTTCCTGAAAAGAAAAATTAGAGGTCTAACCACCACAAAACCCCTGATAATTCAGAATATTAGCATCAATGTCAGAGCACAGAATTTAGGACAGATACTGATAAAGACAGGACAGATGACTACCTTGCCTTGTCACCACCTGAGTGAGGAGCCCCTAAAAGATGGAGTCCCTCCTCATGGTTATGGCCTGTCGGCCTCTGCATTTGGAAGGTGCAAGGACCCAGGACTGAGTTGAGTCACAGCTAAAGCTGTTTTCTTGGCCCTGCAGAGCAAAGCCCTGGAATGGATAAATACCATTTCATTTCATTCATTCGCTATTGGCTGTAGTACATGAACACATGCCCTGTGGCATCATCTGTGAGTTACCCACACTTCCCACGACAGATACATAGGGAGGAGGTACTTTACTCACCCTTTCTGTGACAGAAAAGGATGAAGTCAAGGGCCTGGTGGAGGCATCACTAAGAAAGGGCATCTGAAAGGACCAGAGTGACCAGCAAGTGCTTTTTTGCAAGGCTGAGGAGCTGAGACCTTCCATAAAAGGCTGGACCACACAGTGGTGAAAAGCATCATTTGGGTTACCACATGGGCTGCCATAAAACACACCAGAGACTTGGTGACTTAAACCACAGATAGTCATATTTTCACAGTCCTGGAGGCTGGAAGTCTGCAATTAGGTCAGGTTCTGGTGAGGGCCTCTTTCCATCTCACTGTGTGTTCTTTCTTGTGCATGGAGAGAGACAGCATGTGTGAGCCCTCTACTATCCTTTCTTAGAAGGGCACTAATCCCATAATAAGGGCTCCACCCTCCTGACCTCAGCTAACCCTAATTATCTGCCTAAGGTTCCAATCTCAATACCATCACATTGGTGGTTAGGGCTGTAACATTGGGATATGGGGCATGACACAAACATTCAATCCAAATCAAGCCTGTTTACACTGTTGGGACTCCAATCCCACCTTTGCCGTTGAGTCATTACTTAACCACTGTGCCTCAGTTTTGTCCTCTGTAAAATGAGGAAAATATACCTTGTAGGGATACTGTGAGACTTAAATTAATTACTAAATGTAACAAACTATACAACTTCTTGGTACTTGGTAAGTGCCATATGTATTACCTATAACTAACTGACTTTTTACACTATGAACCATAACCACAATTCTTATTTAAACATCTTGGGTGAGGCCAACGTGTGACATGTGATGATTTCTGAATGAGTTTTGAGAAGAAACTACTCTCAAAGAGTGCAACTTTCTCCTGCTGTCAGAAGGCCTACACACCACTCTTCTCAGAGAGGTAGAAGGGTTGAGCTGTGCTATGGAACTCTGAGATTACACTGGGAACAGATTGCTGATCAGTGACAGACAGCAAGTGTTAATAGTGATGTTGGTGCTAAGAGAAAGCTGACATCTCTTCATCATGCTCCAATACAACCATCATTCCCTTGTGTCCAATGCCCATTGACTGCCTTCTATTTTAATTAATTGATGCAGATAAACTTTCTCTTACAATGAGGTGGCAAGCCATGCTTCTTATCTCCACAGAACATCACGCAGGACACATTCAGATATTGCTCTTTGATCATGACGGATGTTCACCAGCAATTTAGTGCCCAAATAGACAAGAGAAAAGGGGTGATGATCGCTCATAAAAAGTGTTGTTCACATAGCTGCACATCAAACTGCTGAACTGGGTGCCTGCCTGAGTCAGGGCCCCAGGAAGAAGCGGGTGATTCTCAGCCTAAGTTGTGCTTCAGAGCCTCAGCTCTTTCTGCAGGGCTGGGGAGGGAATGAGGCCACCTCCATTACACAGAGTGGAACTGTCCAGGCCATTTGCTTATCTTATCCTTATCACTGAGAAAACAAATTTCAGAGCTGGCAGTCCTGGAGAACATCTTGGCACTCAGGCTTTTCTGTAGCCTCCCAGATGGCAGGAATCACAAACTGGAGACATCCAGTCATTGTTGCTGCTGTTGATAAAGACTCCTCCCACCCCAATGGTGAGCCCCACAGGTGCTAAAGACAAGTGGTCACCCACAGGGCCTAACGGCAGTGACTTTGGGAGGGACAGGGTCCCCAGCCTCTACTTTTCTACACGGAATTAATGAAAATGTACAGAATAGAAGTCACAGAATGTGTATACACACGAACATATCCTGAATATGAGCTATTTTATCTCACTGAAAAGTTCCTATCTACCACTTATTGGGGCATTCAGAATACTTTTTTTTTTTTTTTTTTTTTTAGACAGAGTCTCGCTCTGTCGCCCGGGCTGGAGTGCAGTGGCTGGATCTCAGCTCACTGCAAGCTCCGCCTCCCGGGTTTATGCCGTTCTCCTGCCTCAGCCTCCCAGGTAGCTGGGACTACAGGCTCCCCTCGCCCGGCTAGTTTTTTGTATTTTTTAGTAGAGGCGGGGTTTCACCGTGTTAGCCAGGATGGTCTCGATCTCTTGACCTCGTGATGGTAGTATGACCTGAAGATTCATGGATCCTAAATTAGAGTACTACCTTTGGGTAGTTGCTTTAAGCCAAATGATCAAGAAGATCAAGATACATCTTCCTGGATATTCAATCTCACCCAAAGATTTGGAGAACATATCATTTTATATTAAAACCAATAACATTTTCAGAATACATTTGAATAATTTATTTTACCTAAAAGCAGAGTCTTTAAATAAATACCATTGTTGAGATGTAATGCCATAGGATACATACTGGGGTGTCTTCTCTTTCTCTTACCCTATTAGAGGCATTTCAGGGCAAGTTTGAGGAGCATGGAATTAACAATCATCAATGCATTGCTGGGTTTAAAAATGATTTACATCAATCAGCAGAAGACCTCCACTGGTGATGTCATCAGGAGCTGAGGATGTTCAGGTAGACATGGAAGGCTTTGAATCCCCAACCTTGAATGACATTATGACTGTGCTTATAGCCAGGCTTCCCTCGCTTGTGGTCATTGCTGTGGATCAGGTTGTTTTGCCTTCCATGCAGTGGATTTGCTGAGGTGCTTTTCAAGCTGTATCTCAGAATTGAGATGAATGAGAATGGCTCACAGGAGGGAAGAGATGTCCTCCTGGGGACATGGCCATTGGCTTTCTTGGCCTCACTGAGTAGCAGTGCAAATAGACTTGTGGAGGAGAGTGGCAGGACTCACAGGGACGGTCTCAGCAGTGGAGCATGGTGGCAAAGAGGGAGGACTTAAGATTCAGATGGACCTTGCCTGGAACTGTGCTTCTGTGCCTTAGACCACAACACTTAAAGGGTTAATTAACCCCTCTGTGCCTCGCTTTCCCCCTCTGTAAAACCAAGACAGCAGTAGAACCTGTCTCACAGGGCTGCCTTGCCTAGCATAGTTAGCTGTGCTCCTACTTCCACACATTCCATTTCACCAGAAACCCAAGAAGCTGTGGAATGAAACCTGCAAAACTGAGCATTTGCTTCTTCCTTCCTCAAATTCTACTTCTCCACCCACAGATATCTGTACAGTTCCTTGCACTGATCTTAAAACAGCTCTGGCTGTAAAATCACTTAGCTGGAGCCAATGAGGTAAGAGGTTAGAACACCGTACCAGGAATCTGACCCCTGCAGGCTGGCCATGATCCATCCCTCAGGCAGCCTTCCCAGGGCAGAAGAATCCAGGGAGCTGCTTAATGAGACATTTCCCCTAATGTTTTCTTCAACTCTGACAACTGCAACTGAAATTTAGCAGCAGCTTGTAGCCCCCCAAAATTCATTCTCTTTCTCTCTCCGTCCGTCCCTCCCTCCCTCTTGCTGTTACTCTTTTTACTGCCTTTATGCACCAAACTTCAGTTTTGTTTTTTTTTAATAGAATGATGTTCTTGGGGGAGAAAAGATTTAATAAATATATCATTGTAATCCCAATGAAAACTGTAATTAAAATGGAAAAAATGTCCACATTTAAAAGTTAAAATAATTCTATCTACTTTTAACATTGATTTATTTCTTTCATAAAATGAATAATGTTACAACCACTACTACCATGCCTTCCTTCCACCAGCAGTCTTTGAACACTTATTGCACATCAACCTCTTGGTTATTTCTCAGAGACACAAATATGAAGAAAGCACATTTCCCAAAGCTTGCTGATAGGCACAGGTTCTACATGTTTGCCAGAATGGGATGTGTATCCTAGAGTAGTGATTCATTTATACACACACGCTTCTGGGTGCACAGGAGGATCCACCAGCACACCCTGCAATCACTCCAAACTTCCAAAAAAAGTTTTCCAAATCATAAACACATACAAATTTAGTCTAAAATCAAACCTCACTTTCTCCTCCTTTTCCCTAGTACTTCCTACTTTCATCAATGACACACTTCCCCCAGGCATAAGTTTCAGTTTCTACTCTCTTCTATCCACACCTCTTCCTGGGTACTCCCACATGTATTATTTCAAAACCCTTCTGATAGAGACACTAATTATTCCCATTTCACAGATGAAGAAAATAAGGCTCAGGGGTTCAACCCAATGTCATATAGTAAAGGGCCCAGGCAAGATTTGAATCCAGGTCTCTCCAATGCTAGAGTCAGTGACTGTTTCATGGGTATTGTATTTTTTTTTTAAATACAATTTTTATGAAAGATGGAGTCTGGCTATATTGCCCAAGCTGGAGGGAAGTGGCTATTCACAGGTGTGATCCAACTACTAATTAGCATGAGAGTTTTGATCTGATCTGTTTCTGACCTGAGCTTGTTCACCCCTCCTTAAGCAACCTGGTGGTTCCCTGTTCATCATATTGATGTCAAGCTTAGTGGAGATACTCTTTCAGTGTGACATTCTACAACCCAGAACTCCTGGGCTCAAGCAATCCTCCTGCAGACTTATGCTTAGCAGACAATGGCTTTACTTTCTACTTCATAATTTACTAATATTATGATTTGCTCTCATTTTAATAATTTTTATTTTAATCAATTGCAAGCCTTACAATTTGTATAAAATGGCTTCAATTTTTAGCTCAGCAATCCTAGTCTGGCTTTACCTCATATGCATTAATTATTTTACCATACTCCTGACCATTTTTCTATTTTGTTTAAAACGTAACAACTTAAAAGGATAAATGTAATAATTGGACTGTTTGCAAAGAATGTTGTTGCTATTCCTCCAGCATACTGCAGCTGTGCTATGTGAGCAACCAGTCATGTATCATTACTCAATAAAGCAAAAGCTGCTGTATCCTGGTGCTCAGTTAATTAGCAACACAGAGCTTATTCATACATAGAAGATTGGGAATCTAAACAGTCCATCACATTTTATTGGATTTCATGGGCCCTCACTATTCCTTAGTAGGACAAGTCCTTTTAAGGTTGGTACCTATGAAGTAAAGATAAAATTAGTCTTCAAATCATGCCAGAGGGGATCAACAGTTTACAAAATACAGAGGCATAGCACTTAACAGTGGAGATGCATTTTGAGAAAAAGCATCCTTAGGGGATTTTATTATTGTGGGAACATCCTGGAGTGTACTTACACAAACTTATCCAGTTGCTTCGCCTCTTCCACCTGTTTCCCTTCAGCACTTCCTCCCTCACTGGAGCAATAAAGCCACCCCACAGTTCAGCACTAACTTCAGCACTAATTATACCACCCCCTGGCTTCTGAGATGAGGCATGCCTTAGACATTCTCTTATACTGAACACATAGTCTTTTAACCCATCATGATCCAAACTCCATGAAGACACTCATGGGTGTTCTGCTGTTTCTCTGTGTCACCTACATTAGCAACTGATATGGCTGGAATGGAGGTGTGGGTTCCCTACAAGCCCCCTCCTTTCTAAGTGATTTCCATCTTGGCCAACAGCTCTACTACCTCCCCAACTTCCTGCTTAGGCAAAACTCTAGCAGGTGGTTTTGATTCTTCTTTTTCCCTAATCTTTGAGAAATACAAATAAAATCTTAAGCCCCTAGTCAATTGAAAAGACCTCTCTCTTGGCCAAGAGGATTCCAGATAAACCTTAAAAGCTGAGTTATCGGCCATGTCAGATGGGAGGTCAAGCATGCCTCAGTATGCCCCTTCTTTATTAACCTTTAGCCAAAACTCATTTCTAAGGAGTAAACAGAGACCAGCTCTGGAAAACAATAGATGACTCATATCTTTTTCATCTTTAGGCAATCATCTGAGTCTGCTAGCAGACTCCCCTTCCTCTTCACTGCTTATAAGTGACAGCTCACCAGTCACACAATGCATTTCTTTCTAAACAGTGACCAGTATCTCTGGGTGTGTTTTGGCGGACTCTCAAAGGATGCAGTGGGGGTTTTGGTGTCCTTCACTTTACCTTTTGACATCAGAGGGCTGAAAACTCCACCTCAGATCACACTAATGCTGCCATATTTAAAAACATGCAATCCATGAAGAGGCATTAAGAATTGTTCCTGAACAGATTTCCCCTCTCAGAAATATTTGTAACTCCTCCTATAGCTCATTATAGCTCATTAAATATGTATATTTGGCCACCCCACTCAGCGTGAATTTCTGACTTGCCTTCCATTCCCTCCAAGTGTTTCCTCTCAGCTATGCCTCCCAGCCAGCAGGATGGCCAACCTTCAGTCTGTAACCCTTTATGGGAAATCAAGCTCTTCCCAAATTTTGAACCTCGTGATTCTTCAGTTGATAGCTTCTACTCCAATCCCTGCACAGGTGCTAGCATCCTAAAGACAGCCATGTTCCTTGTGTCCATCTGACCCTCAATTGCAAGTCATCACTGACCTGGCCTCCCTGCCTCCACTCCTTCCCCTGTACCATCTATTTCCTAGAGAGTCAGGGTCAGCTTTTAAAGTGAACACCAGAGGATGTCATTTTCCTGCTAAAGCTCCCCATAGGCTCTCCATCCCATCTTCAGGAAAAGTCAAGTCTCTTGCTCTTTTACAAAGACCCCCATGGTCCAGCTGCTGTGCACCCCCCTTCTCTCCTTTCTGCCACTCTCCCTGCCACCTGCTTTTTCCTGCCTGGCTGGCTGGCTGTGACCTTGTCTTCAAAACATACCACATTCTGTGTCCTTGGCTCAGCTTGGCCTCCCCTGGCATGGGCAGTACCAGGTCTGCTCCTCATTCAGATCTCTGCCAAGATGGTGCCTCCTGTGGGAGGCTTCCATTATCATGTGATCTGCGGGAAGTACCCAGTCCCTCACTATGGTAATTCTCAACATAATCATAGTATATATTCAGGGGAGTATACAAGACACCTTTATGTGTCACCTGGCAAAACTCTAAACAAATTAGGCCCTATATCCTCAATTTGTCAGACATAGCCAGGCTCAGGGCGTTACATGTGTTGTGGTATCACAACACAAGGAGCAGAAAGAACAGCTCCTGTAACACAGAATTGCCAGGACACACTGGCAGGCCGTCTTAAGCTGTCCTGACTCTATGGAGCTCCAGCATTCAGACTGGGAACCAATGCATGCATGCAGCCATAGTTGTCAGTAATAAACTCCTCCGGATTTATGCTAAAACCAAATTTTATTGACATGTCCAATATGTTTTATGAAAACAGTCCCAAACTTGGGTCTATCTAACATTACTATCCCCTTAACACTTGTGCTAACTTTTTATGCTTTCAGCTCAGCTCTGGATATTCTTTGAAGAATATTTTCTATCAGGAGTTCTAAAATCATTCGGTCCTCATATTGATGCAAAAAATAAACATATGAACAAAATCTCTGTGCTTCACACAAAGGTAAGATCCAACCTGTGGCCCCATATAGTCACCAGTGCCATCAAATAGGCCACTACAGAGGAGGGGGATACAGGGGACAGCTCCAAGGCATGAATGAGAGAGCGTTACACTCTATGTGCACAGTGTCCCAGAAAACCTGTGTGACACAGGCAGAAGAAAAAAAGATGACTAACCTCTGTGTGTGTGTGTATGTGTGTGTGTGTGTGACAGAGAGAATGGGAGAGTGAGAGAGAAAGAGAGTGGTAAAAGTTTCCACTTGTTGTTGCCATTGTCTTTTAACTTATTTTTCATAGGCATCAAGAAAATTCCACCCCAAAGCCAAATTAAATGTCTCATAATCAAAGAGATTAGTAGGTGGTATGCAAGATAGGCTCTGCATGGAAAGTACTCAAGCTGAAAACACCTACTAATAAAAATGAGAAAAAGGCTCTGAAGGTCACATACCTCTATCTTTTTAAAAGACTATGAAGTCTCAAAATCAGACAAACTACACACATACACAAAAACAATTCAGTACAACAAATCTGTTAAATATATTATGTTGGAATTTTTAAAATTATCAGACAAAAGAAAACCTTCTTTGGCCTGTTTTCTCTTCTTTTCTCAGAGTGGGACACATTGGCCATCCCTGTAAAACACTTATACACTTAAATGCAGAGTCAGGAACTGTAGCATAAACCCTCCAACATCAGTCCGAACCCACCTCACAGAGTCTCCTGATTGTATTTATATACCGTAAGTTAATAGGGATGAAAGCAGGAATCAAATGGCTCAGATCTAAGAAGCAACTTGATTTCTACCACATTCGGAATATAATGAACTTTCAACCCTATCATTTTTGACTGACAGAACATCGTCCTAAAGAAACATCAAATACATGTTGAGGAAAACCACAGATCACTCTAAAAATGAGTGAAACAAATGAACAACATGTATTAAAACACGCTTCTTTTAAACAAAGTAAATCTCAGGAACCATCTTTGGCTTCGCTAAATCCACTCAGGAAGAGACACAGCATGTTTCTAAGGCAATGTGAGGTTAATTTCCTCATCCACAGCTCGATAGAGCACTTATGGCCCATCACAGAACATGAGCACTCTTTTATCATCATAGTCTCTCAATTCAGAGCTTTGCTGATCTGTAAAAATGTATTTTAGCTTATAATTTGGCACACATAACTTAACCTGGGAGTAATGCTTTAAAACAAATTTCATGACATCTGCCATGTCATTTTAAACCAATATCTTCTATTGCCACAGAACTTAAATGCAGCTCTGTTTTTAAATGCTAAAAACATAGATCTTTCCTAAGTTCTATGGAATATTCACTTTTAGCAATAAAAGGCTCCAACTAAGAAAAAAAAATTTCCAAATATTTTCTCATTTCTACTCCACAGACTTATGCTCAAAATCAGTATGTCCTACAAGAATAAAGAAAACAATTATTGTGTAATATGTCATCTAAATTCCTAACATGTATTTCTGTCTCTTAGACGCTCGAGTTAAAAATGAGCCAATTGCGAGGGTAGTCTGTTGGTTGTTAGGACATGAGTACAAATACACATCTGGGGAAAAATATCTACAGCATTCATTTTTTTTCAGTGAATCACTGGAAAAATATTTCATTACAATACAATCCTAAAGTTGATATAGAAATTATTTTAAAAATTTAATTGGCGTACAGTTTTTTCTACCTAATATTTGTGTGCCAAGTATTCTATTAGGTATTTAAAGAAATACAAAATATAAAAGAGATGTATCTCCACTTTCAAAGTAAATTGAATTGTAGGCAACTATAAAGTGTTATGTTAATGATATATATTTGGAAGTTATTAGCTTTTTGCATTCTCCACAAATACTTAAATTTTATTTGTATGCTACCTTCAGACAGTAATTTGTTTTACTATTTTTGTTGTTGTTGCTTCAGCCCTGATCTTTTTCTCCACATCCTAATACAGATTAATGTCTTTTAGTTGCTGTTAAATTTGTTTGCTCATCCTTTGTCATATGTATAATTTAAATGATTTATTAAAATTAATGAAAAGCTAAATCTTTATATTGAAAGGATAAAAAATCCCCTAGATGAAAGCTTGCATGGAAAATCATCACTTAAATTGATCTGAAGAATTTTGTCCTCAATTTTTTTATTTAAAAAAGTTTTTAAAATATCACCCAAATGGCAGTAATATCCAAGTCTGTATGTTGAAATAAATTTCTAGATTATTTATTGCATAAGCAGCCCACTGAAAAATTTATTCAACAGTATTCCATTGAGAGTCAAAAACATATTGATTTAATTATTATTGATCTGTTAAAGAAAACAATCTAAAAAAACCAAACTGTGAATTTTCAATAAACAAATCAAAACTTAGATGTGATTATAACCTAAAGGGCTCACAGGGTGAATGTGAAACAAGCTGCTGTCTCAGGGTCTTCCTATGGAAGACATGTAGTACTTAGATTTGTTGTCTTGCCTTCCTCCTGTCTGAACTTAGTATTAATAAAAGTTAGGCTGAGAAATTTTTTTTTTTTACAATCTTATGGGTTATTTTTAGTGAAAACTTTTTAGAAGTAGAATACCCATAAAGTGCACAGATCAAATGTGTGCATCTCAAGTGGTGTTCCATTTTCAAAAAATAAATACATGTGGACAGCACTTCTATTTTTAAAAAGTCGGAAACTGCCTCCTCATGGCCTTTCCATTCTTACTCATTATTCCTTAACCCAGGCATAACCACTCTCCTGACCTCCAACACTATAAATTAGCTATGCAAGCTTTGGAACTTAACCAAATGAGTCATACAGGATGGATGTTCACAGATCCTACTTAGATATTATGGATCCTTGCCAGGAATATAAAAAAGTGTTGCAGATAAGGCCAACAAATACTTGGGCTGGTGGTGCAGGGGCAAAAGAATTTACCAAGTCAGTTGTAGATAAAGAAAGGCAGATTTATTAGAAAAGTATGAAAATATGTTGTAAGAAAGCAATGATCACATCAGCATGAGAGAAAGAAACTGCAATAAAGCAAGGGCTTGCTGGAGATTTTATAGGATCGTGTTTCTGCTGTGTGCTGAAGAAGGCTTTGTGCGGTACTGATAACACCAAGGTTGCAAGTGAGCTAACTTGCAGGTACCTGGTGATAAGTTGGGTGCATGAGGGCTACATGTTCTGGACCATGACGAAAAGCAGACTTACAGCTTATCTGCTTTCTTTTTTTGCTTTTCCTTGGTCCTGCCAGCCTGATTCCTTTTTCCAGATAGGACTCCATAAAAAGTGCTCTGGGTCAGCTAGCTGGCCGCTGTTGTCAATGTACCTGCGCTGACTACCCTTTTCTTTGTAAATTTGACCCTACAATGACCAACCAGCAAAGCCATGTAAAGCCTACGGAAAAACCTGGTTGACAAGTGTTGGGCCACAGACCCAGACCCCAGAGGTGGCATAGAGGTGGAACCAGCACCATTTGAATGTATGTTCTAAAAAAGGGCAAGGGATTAAGGATCTGTGACCAGAAGAAGGGGAAATGAATGCAGAGCAAGTAGAAGATGACAAGATGCCACTGCACCCTGCACAAGAGATGTCTTTGCTACTGCTGAGCAAAGTGACAGGGTTTATCATCTGAGGACATTGGAAAATATTTGCACATTTAAATATGCCCTTCTTTCAGTTTCCATCTTTCAATGAAATCAGGCCACAATCATTACATAAGTATTGTGACTCTAAGAACACATAGGAGCACAGACAAAAGCAACCTAGATTTCTCTTTCTTGCCTTTAGCCAAAGAAATGCCAAACACTTATGACAGCTGGTAACTCAAAGTTCAAAAATGGGCTGGCAAGATGGCCGAATAGGAGCATCTTAGGTCTGCAGCTTCCAGCGAGACCAACTCAGAAGGTGGGTGATTTCTGCATTTCCAACTGAGGTACCCTGTTATCTCATTGTAAATGGTTAGGCAGTGGGTGCAGCCTACAGAGGGTGAGCAGGAGCAGGTTGGGGCATCACCTCACCCAGGAAGTACAAGGAGTGGGTGGGGGGTGCGCCCTTTCCCAGCCAAGGGAAGCCATGATGGACTGTGCTATCCGGCCCAGATACTACATTTTTCCCACAGTTTTTGCAATTTGCAGACCAGGAGATTCCCTAGTGTGCCTACACCACCAAGGCCCTGGGTTTCAAACACAACACTGGGCAGCTGTTCAGGCAGACACTGAGCTAGCTGCAGGAGTTTTTTTTTTTTTTTTTCTTACCCCAGTGGCACCTAGAATCCCACTGAGACAGAACCATTCACTCCCCTGGAAAGGGGGCTGAAGCCAGAGAGACAAGTGGTCTCCCTCAGCAGGTCCCACTCCCACAGAGCCCAGCAAGCTAAGAACTGCTGGCCTGAAATTCTCACTGCTAGCACAGCAGTCTGAAGTTGACCTAGGATGTTCCAGTTTGGTGGGGGGAGGGGCATCCACCATTACTGAGGTACATCCACCATTACTGAGCTTTCCCCTGACAGTGCTATAAAGGCCTAGAGGTTCAGACCAGGCAGAACTCAATACAGTGCAGCAAAGCAGCTGTGGCAGACTGCCTCTCCAGATTCCTCTTCACCTAGAAGGGTATCTCTGAAAGAAAGGCAGCAGCCCCATTCAGGAGCTTATAGATAAAACTCCCCTCTTACTAGGACAGAGCATCTTGGGGAAGGGGGTTGCTGTGGGGACACCTTCAGCAGTCCTAAACATTCCTGCTTGCTGGCTCTGAGGAGAGCAGCAGATTTTTACAAGTAGAGTTCTACCAGTACAGCACTTGAGCTCTGCTAAGGGACAGACTGACTCCGCAAGTGGATCACTGACCCCTGTGCCTCCTGACTGGGAGAGACCTCCCAACAGGGGTTGACAGACACCTCATACAGGAGAGCTTCCACTGGCATCAGGCCGGTGCCCCTCTGGGATGAAGCTTCTAGAGGAAGAGGTGGGCAGCCATCTTTGCTGTTCTGCAGCCTCTGCTGGTGATACCCAGGCAGATAGAATCTAGAGTGGAACTCCAGCAAACTGCACTCCAGGAGAAGAGGGATCTGACTGTTAGAAGAAAAACTAGCAAACAGAAAGCAATAACATCAACATCAACAAAAGAAACCCCCACACAGAAACCCCATCCAAAGATCATCAGCCTCAAACATCAAAGGTAGATAAATTCATGAAGATGAGAAAAAAACAGCACAAAAATGCTGAAAATTCCAAAAACCAGAATGCCTCTTCTCCTCCAAATGATCACAATTCCTCTCTAGCAAGGGCACAAAACTGGACAGAGAATGAGTTTGATGAACTGACAGAAGAAAGCTTCAGAAGGTGGGTGATAACAAACTCCTCTGAGTTAAAGGAGCATGTTCTACCCCAATGCAAGGAAGCCAAGAACTTTGACAAAAGGTTACAGGAACTGCTAACTACAATAACCAGTTTAGAAAAGAATATAAATTACCTATCAGAGTTGAAAAACACAGCACAAGAACATCGTGAAGCATACACAACTATCAATAACTGAATCGATCAAGCAGAAGAAAGGATATCAGAGATTGAAGATCAATTTACTGAAATAAGATGTGAAGACAAGATTAGAGAAACAAGATTAAAAAGGAACAAAAAATATCTAATAAATGTGGGACTAGACCAAACTTACAATTGATTGGGGTCCTGAAAACAATGGGAAGAATGGAACCAAGTTGGAAAACACACTTCAGGATATTTTCCAGGAGAACTTCCCCACCTAGCAAGACAGGCCAACATCCAAATTCAGGAAATACAGAGAACGCTACTAAGATACTCCTTGAGAATAGCAACCTCAAGACACATAATTGTCAGAATCTTCAAGGATGAAACAAAGGAAAAAATGTTAATGGCAACGAGAGAGAAAGGTTGGTGACCTACAAAGAAAAGCACATCAGACTAACAGCAGATCTCTCTTCAGAAACCCTACAAGCCAGAAGAAAATGCGAGCCAATATTCAACTTTCTTAAGGAAAAGAATTTTCAACCCAGAATTTCATATCCAGCCAAATTACATTTCATAAGTCAAGGAGAAATAAAATCCTTTTTAGACAAGCAAATGCTGAGGGATTTTATTACCACCAGGCCTGCCTTACAAGAGCTCCTGAAGGAAGCACTAAATATGGAAAGGAAAAACCAGTACCAGCCACTGCATAAACACACCAAAATATAAAGACCAATGACATTATGAAGAAACTGCATCAACCACTGTGCAAAATAACCAGTTAGCATCATGATGACAGGATCAAATTCACACATACCCACTTTAACCTTAAATGTAAATGGGCTAAATGTCCCAATTAATAGACACAGACTGGCAAATTGGATAGAGTAAGACCCATCTGTGTGCCGCATTCAGGAGACACATCTCATATGCAAAGACGCATATAAGCTAAAAATAAAAGGTTGGAGGAATATGTACCAAGCAAATGGAAAACAATAAAAGCAGGGGTTGCAATGCTAGTCTCTTATAAAACAGACTTTAAACCTTTAAACCAACAAAGATCAAAAAAGACAAAGAAGGTCATTACGTAATGGTAAAGGGATCAATGCAACAAGAAGAGCTAACTATTCTAAATATATATGCACCCAATACAGGAGCACCCAGATTCATAAAGCAAGTTCATAGAGACCTACAAAGAGACTTAGACTCCCACACAATAACAGTGGGAGACTTTAATACTCCACTGTCAATATTAGACAGATCAATTAGACAGAAAATTAACAAGGATATTCAGGACTTGAACTCAGCTCTGGACCAAGCAGACTTAATAGACATATACAGAACCCTCCACCCCAAATCAACAAAATATACATTCTTCTTAGCACCACATAGCACATATTTTAAAATTGACCATGTAATTGGAAGCAAAACACTCTTCAGCACGTGCAAAAGAATGGAAATCATAAGAAACAGCCACTCAGACTGCAGTGCAATCAAATTAGGACTCAGGATTAAGAAACTCACTCAAAATCGCAAAACTACATGGAAACTGAACATCCTGCTCCTGAATACTGGGTAAATGAAATTAAGGCAGAAATAACAATGTTCTTTGAAACCAATGAGAACAAAGAGACAATGTACCAGAATCTCTGGGGCACAGCTAAAGCACTATTTTGAGGGAAATTTATAGCACTAAATGCCCACACCAGAAAGTGTAAATGATCTAAAATCAATACCCTAACATCACAATTAAAAGAACTAGAGAAACAAGAGCAAACAAATTCAAAAGCTAGCAGAAAACAAGAAATAACTAAGATCAAAGCAGAACTGAAAGATTTATAGACTTGAAAATCCCTTCAAAAATCAATAAATCCAGGATCTGGTTTTTTAAAAGATTAACAAAAAAAAAGACCACTAGCCAGCCTAATAAAGGAGAAGAGAGAAGAAACAAAAAGACACAATAAAAAATAATAAAGGGGATATCACCACTGATGCCACAGAAATACAAACTACCATCAGAAAGTGCTGTAAACAGCTCTATGCAAATAAACTAGAAAATCTAGAAGAAATGGACAAATTCCAGTACTCATACACCCTCCCAAGATGAAACCAAGAAGAAGTTGAATCCCTGAATAGACCAATAACGAGTTCTGAAATTGAGACAGTAATTAATAGCCTACCAACCAAAAAAGCTCAGGACCAGATGGATTCACAGCTGCATTCTACCAGAGGTACAAAGAGGAGCTGGTACCATTCCTTCTGAAACTATTCCAAATAATAGAAAAAGAGGGACTCCTCTCTAACTCATTTTATGAGGCCAGCATCATCCGAATTCCAAAACCTGACAGAGACACAACAGAAAAAGAAAAATTCAGGCCAATATCCCTCATTAACATTTACATGAAAATCTTCAATAAAATACTGACAAACTGAATCCAGTAGCACATCAAAAAGCCTGTCTATCACGTTCAAGTCAGCTTCATCCCTGGGATGCAAGGTTGGCTCAACATAGGCAAATCAATAAATGTAATCCATCATATAAACAGAACCAATGACAAAAAACATATGATTATCTCAATAGATCCAGAAAAGGCCTTTGATAAAATTTAACACCCTTGGTGCTAAAAACTCTCAATAAACTAGGTGTTGGTGGAGCATATATCAAAATAATAAGAGCTATTTATTATAAGCTCATAGCCAATATCATACTGAATGGGTAAAAGCTGGAAGCATTCCCTTTGAAAACCAGCACAAGACAAGAATGCCCTCTCTCATTGCTACTATTCAACACAGTATTGGATGTTCTGGCCAGAGCAATCGGGCAAGAGAAAGAAATAAACTGTACTCAAATAGGAAGAGAGGAAACCAAATTTTCTCTGTTTGCAAATGACATGATTGTATATTTAGAAAACCCCATCATCTCAGCCCCAAAACTTCTTAAGCTTATAAGCAACTTCAGTAAAGTCTCAGGATGTAAAATCAATGTGCTAAAATCACAAGCATTCCTAAGTAACAATAATAGACAAGCAGAGATCCAAATCATGAGTGAACTCCCATTCACAATAGCTACAAAGAAAATAAAATACCTAGGAATATAATTTGCAAGGGATGTGAAGGAACTCTTCAAGGAGAATACAAACCACTGCTGAAGGAAATAAGAGAGGATGCAAACAAATGGAAAAATATTCCATGCTCATGGAAGAATCAATAAAAATGGCCACACAGTCCAAAGTAATTTATAGATTCAATGCTATTCCCATCAAGCTACCATTGACTTTCTCCACAGAACTAGAAAAAACTACTTTAAATTTCATATGGAACCAAAAAAGACCCCTTATAGCCAAGGCAATCCTAAGAAAAAAGAACAAATCTGATGGCATCACACTACCTGACTTCAAACTATACTACAAATCTGCAGTAACCAAAATAGCATGGTACTGGTACCAAAACAGATGTATAGACCAATGGAACAGAACAGAGGTCTCAGAGATAACAACACCCATCTATAAACATCTGATATTCAACAAACCTGAGAAAAGCAAGCAATGGGGAAAGGATTCTCTATTTAATAAATGATGCTGGGAAAACTGGCTAGCCATATGCAGAAAATTGAAACTGGACACCTTCCTCACACATTATAAAAAAATTAACTCAAGATGTATTAAAAACTTAAATATAAAACCTAAATCTATAAAAACCCTAGAAGAAAACCTAGCCAATACCATTCAGGAAATAGGCATGGGCAAATACTTCATGACTAAAACACCAAAAGCAATTGCAACAAAAGCCAAAATTGACAAATGGGATTTGATTGAACTAAGGAGTTTCTACACAGCAAAAGAAACCAAAATCAGAGTGAACAGGCAACCTATAGAATGGGAGAAAATTTTTGCAATCTACCCATCTGACAAAGGTCTAATATCCAGAATCTACAAGGAGCCTAAACAGATTTACAAGAAAAAAATCAAACAATTCCATCAAAAAGTGGACAAAGGATATGAACAGACACTTCTTAAAAGAAGACATTTATGCAGGCAAGAAACATGAAAAAAAAGCTCATCATCACTGGTCATTAGAGAAATGCAAATAAAAACCACAATGAGATACCATCTCACGCTAGTTAGAATGGTGATCATTAAAAAGTCTGGAAACAACAGTTCTGGAGAGGCTGTGTGGAAATAAGAATGCTTTTACACTGTTGGTGGGAGTGCAAATTAGTTCAACCATTGTGGAAGACAGTGTGGCGATTCCTCAAGGATCTAGAACCAGAAATACCATTTGACTTTTCATAATGTACATAAAAATTAAACACTGCTGTTTGAAACCTGCTTTACCGTAGGAAAGATTGGGCTTGTGGACAAAAGATTGCAGCTCAAACACAAAGTCTGCTTATTCCTTCTAACTCTACATTTGTATTTTTAAAATTAGATTGCATTGCAGGGTAAGTCACTTCAGATTAAATTTATTAAGTGCAAAATGTTAAAGAAAGTTAACCATTTCTCAGATGCCTGGTTCATTAACACTGTAGGTGCTATCCAGAGTCACAAAGTGAGGAAACTCACAGCTTGGAGTCTGACTAACTGCAGGGGAAATCTCAGCTACTCTGTTCCCTCCCTGGTCAAGGACCTGATTCTTCCTCTCTAAGCCTCAGTTTCCTGAGGTTCCAGATTACTGAATAAGCTGATGATAAACTTATGCATGTAATTGCATATAGTAAAAACATATTTTCATAAATATATTGTCTGACACATGGTAATTGTTCAATAAACAATAAACTCTTATTTACATGCCTTATTTTCTTTAATTTCCATATAAAATCCAAAGATAGATATTATCTCCTTCATACACCTGAAAACCTGAGGCTCAGAAATAACACAAGTATGTCTATTATGAACAATAGACTTAACTTCATAAATAATTTAGGCATTAGGTTAATTTACTTCAAATCCTACTTTCACAGTTATAATTTTAACTGAATAGGAAGAACTGGATTCCGGTCACTTTAATCCAGAAAGATTCAAGAGAATCCAGAGGAAATTATGATGAAGGGGGGTGCCGTCTCCATCACTGCCTATAAAAAGAATCTGAAACCACTTCCAACTTCATATATATATACACACACACACATATCTATACAAATATATATACATATATATATACACACACAAATGTACCTTCTTTTTATTTGTTAATTAGAAAAGAAAACAAAAACCAGTTGGCATTACATATGACAATGACAAAAGTAATTCTGTGACAGAATTGTTGTCGATGGATGCCTGAGTTTTCTGATTATAGAACCCAAATATTTACAGGCTGTGAGAACGCACCTTTCTAGCACTGGTCAAGTTAATGTTTCTGACTTTTTATTATCAGTGAAGATGGCTTTTTGTTATAGTCTTAATTTTTTTTTTGTTCTAGAAATTGCTTCAGGCAGGGATTGATGTCAGGAGCCTTCAAGGAGAGAAATATACATGAATGGGGGACCGCAGGGTGCAGGTACAAGAGTCACAGATATAGGAGAAACCAGGAAGTCCAGGAAGTCTGTGCCGGGTTAACATTGCCCATCTCATCGTGCTTTGTATTCAGATGAGAATATCATGCAGAAAAACAGCATGTCACTTGTTGTAAGTGAGTCTTACTATTCAACAAAATGTACAAGTTTAAAAGGCAGAATGGAAATTGCACTTCAACAAATAATTCAGCCAACTTCAATATTCAATAAAACTGTACAGAAATATGTCATAATGTTATTTCAAACAGAAAGGCAAGCCTCTGCTGATGGGACTTCCTCCTTGGTAAGGCTGACTGCTCCTCACCAGACAGGGCTCAGGTTTCTGAAATATGATACTTGAGGAAAACTGGACTGAGTCTATGAGATATTGTGTTAGATATTAATTCAAATAAGCTTAAGACATGATTATTAGGCATTTTCTGGGATGTTATTGCCTAAAAACCTGATAATTGCAACACTAAATAATTCTTTACAAGGTTCGTAAACCAATCTGTAACTTCAGGTGTAGTAAAAGAACTAAACATGCTATACTAAAGATTTTGTTCTTTTTTTTTTTTTTTTTTTTTTTTTTTTACTTTAAGTTCTAGGATACATGTGCATAACGTGCAGGTTTGTTACATATGTATACTTGTGCCATGTTGGTGTGCTGCACCCATCAACTCGTCAGCACCCATCAATTCATCATTTATATCAGGTATAACGCCCCAATGCAATCCCTCCCCCCTCCCCCTCCCCATGATAGGCCCCAGTGTGTGATGTTCCCCTTCCTGAGTCCAAGTGAGCTCATTGTTCAGTTCCCACCTATGAGTGAGAACATGCGGTGTTTGGTTTTCTCTTCTTGTGATAGTTTGCTAAGAATGACGGTTTCCAGCTGCATCCATGTCCCTACAAAGGACGCAAACTCATCTTTTTTTATGGCTGCATAGTATTCCATGGTGTATATGTGCCACATTTTCTTAATCCAGTCTGTCACTGATGGACATTTGGGTTGATTCCAAGTCTTTGCTATTGTGAATAGTGCCGCAATAAACATACGTGTGCATGTGTCTTTGTAGTAGCATAATTTATAATCCTTTGGGTATATACCCAGTAGTGGGATGGCTGGGTCATATGGTACATCTAGTTCTAGATCCTTGAGGAATTGCCATACTGTTTTCCATAATGGTTGAACCAGTTTACAATCCCACCAACAGTGTAAAAGTCTTCCTATTTCTCCACATCCTCTCCAGCACCTGTTGTTTCCTGACTTTTTAATGATTGCCATTCTAACTGGTGTGAGATGGTATCTCATTGTGGTTTTGATTTGCATTTCTCTGATGGCCAGTGATGATGAGCATTTTTTCATGTGTCTGTTGGCTGTATGAATGTCTTCTTTTGAGAAATGTCTGTTCATATCCTTTGCCCACTTTTTGATGTGGTTGTTTCTTTTTTTCTTGTATATTTGTTTGAGTTCTTTGTAGATTGTGGAAATTAGCCCTTTGTCAGATGAGTAGATTGCAAAAATTTTCTCCCATTCTGTAGGTTGCCTGTTCACTCTGATGGTAGTTTCTTTTGCTGTGCAGAAGCTCTTTAGTTTAATTAGATCCCATTTGTCAATTTTGGCTTTTGCTGCCGTTGCTTTTGGTGTTTTAGACATGAAGTTCTTGCCCATGCCTATGTCCTGAATGGTACTACCTAGATTTTCTTCTAGGGTTTTTATGGTATTAGGTCTAACATTTAAGTCTCTAATCCATCTTGAATTAATCTTCATATAAGGAGTAAGGAAAGGATCCAGTTTCAGCTTTCTACTTATGGCTAGCCAATTTTCCCAGCACCATTTATTAAATAGGGAATCCTTTCCCCATTTCTTGTTTTTGTCAGGTTTGTCAAAGATCAGATGGTTGTAGATGTGTGGCATTATTTCTGAGGACTCCGTTCTGTTCCATTGGTCTATATCTCTGTTTTGGTACCAGTACCATGCTGTTTTGGTTACTGTAGCCTTGTAGTATAGTTTGAAGTCAGGTAGCGTGACGCCTCCGGCTTTGTCCTTTTGACTTAGGATTGTCTTGGCAAT
>NC_045442.1:90240788-90255387 GCF_002776525.5 Piliocolobus tephrosceles | reverse complement strand
CTAGGTATTTTATTCTCTTTGAAGCAATTGTGAATGGGAGTTCATTCATGATTTGGCTCTCTGTCTGTTATTGGTATATAAGAATGCTTGTAATTTTTGCACATTGATTTTGTTTCCTGAGACTTTGCTGAAGTTGCTTACCAACTTAAGGAGATTTTGGGCTGAGACAATGGGCTTTTCCAAATATACAATCATGTCATCTGCAAACAGGGACATTTTACTTCTTCTTTTCCTAACTGAATACCCTTGATTTCTTTCTCTTGCCTGATTGCCCTAGCCAGAACTTCCAACACTATGTTGAATAGGAGTGGTGAGAGAGGGAATCCCTGTCTTGTGCCAGTTTTCAAAGGGAATGCTTCCAGTTTTTGCCCATTCAGTATGATCTTGGCTGTGGGTTTGTCATAAATAGCTCTTATTATTTTGAGGTACGTTCCATCAATACCGAATTTATTGAGAGTTTTTTTTCATGAAGGGCTGTTGAATTTTGTCAAAGGCCTTTTCTGCATCTATCAAGATAATCATGTGGTTTGTGTCTTTGGTTCTGTTTATATGCTGGATTATGTTTATTGATTTGCATATATTGAACCAGCCTTGCATCCCAGGGATGAAGCCCACTTCATCATGGTGGATAAGCTTTTTGATGTGCTGCTGGATTCAGTTTGCGTGTTCTTAAGTGAGCACTCCTAAAGCTACCCCATTATCCACGTTGACAAAAAGGTAGAACGGCTTTTCTAGGGAAGGTAAGGCTAAGACAGGGGCGGTTACAAGCCTTTTTTTCAGCTCTTCAATCTGATCGACTTCCTCAGAAGTCCACAGGAGATGGTCCGTCTTCCCCTGGGCAAGTGTTGGATATAGAAGTTTACTGTTTAGTGCATGCGAGTTAATCCATAAGCAGCAGTAACCTACTGACCCTAAAACATTCCCGAGTTCTTGTTTAGTTTGAGGCAAGGGTAGGGACACCATTCCCTCAACTCGTTCAGGCCCTATTCTTCACTTGCCTGCACTTATCAAGTGGTCTAAATATTTAATTTCAGGTTCTACATACTGAAGCTTTCTTTCCCTTTGAGACTCATAACCCCTCAAACTGCAGATGGTTAAGAATATGTGTAGAGAAGCCAGCTACCTTCTCTATATCTTCACCAGATATAAGAATATCATCAACAGATTGGAGCAGGCATATTTGTTTGGGATGACTTTTTCTAATACTTGTTCTAAAATTTGACTGAAAAGGTTAGGGGAGTCTGTGAACCCCTGGGGTAAGCCTGTCCATCAATATTGTTGTTTCCACCCTGAATGGGGATCCTCCCACTCAAAAGCAAATATATCTTGGTTATCTTCAGCCAGGAGACATACCCAAAAAGCATCCTTCAAATCTATTATAATAAACTATTGATGATTATATGGAATCTTGCTGAGAATGGTGTAAGGATTGAGGACAATGAAGTGGGTAGTTTGGACTATTTGGTTAATAGCTCTAAGGTCCTGTACCAGCCGGTATGACCCTTCTGATTTCTTGACTGGCAATATTGGGGTGTTATAAGGGGACATACAGGGCTCAAGAAGCCCATCTTTAATAAGACCTTCAAGTATAGGTTTCAATCCTATCCTGCCCTCTAGGAGAATGGAGTATTGTTTCCTCCTTACCACTTCCCTGGGGATTTTTAGCTTGATGTGGATTGGAGAGACTCAGAGTTTCCCTTGGATTCCTTCTTTGGATCAGACATCAAGATTAATATATTTTTCTTCTGCAGTGGTGAGTAGCTTTAATGAGGTGAGAAATCCTCTTGGGCTGAGTTGCATGCTTATGCCTAATTTCAACATTAAATCCCTCCCTTGTAAACTAGTTCCTGCTTTAGAGATTAACAAAAACTAAATATGGGCTGATTGAGCCTGGTGTCTGACTTCTGTGCTTTCTAAAATTTTTGCTTTAAATCCTTCTTCCTTTATCCCAGAGACCAAAAGTTCCTCTGAACAACAGGCAATATTAGATGGGGGGAAAACAAACAGAGGACCGAGTCACTCCTGAATTGACTAAAAAGGTTATAATCTCATGCTTAGGTCCCACTTCTAGACTTATCAAGGGCTCCTGGTGGGACTCAAGATAAAGGAGACAGAGCCCCTGACCCCCCTTATTCTTCCTCAAAAGCCATGAGTGGAAGGGCTTCTTTTTCCTTTTCTAATTTTGGACATTATCTCTTGAAGTGGCCTGTTCTTCCACATTTGTAGTGCCTACCTTGCCATTCCCCCACCTCTCAGTTCTGGGATCCTTTGATTTTACTCCCCCACACTATTTAGAGGGCCTGGTAGACAACAGCCTTGATCATCTGGATGGAGGCTTGTGTCCTTTAAAGGAAGGTTTGGAACCTTTATAGTTTCTGGTCCACTGGAAGCTCTGTTTAGGGGTACATGGGTTTGGAGCCATCTGTTGGAAGGTGAATAACATAAGTTTTGTCTTTTGTTTTTGCTTTTCTTCATCTCTCCTCACATACACTTTTTGAGTCTCTCTGAGAAGTTCACTTGAAGTCATTTTTCCCAATCTTCTAATTTTTGTAACTTTTTTGAAATATCTGGACAACTTTGGCCAGGCGCAGTGGCTCACGCCTGTAGTCCCAGCACTTTGGGAGTCCAAGGTGGGTGGATCACGAGGTCAGGAGATCGAGACCATCCTGGTTAACATGGTGAAATCCCGTCTCTACTAAAAATACAAAAAAATTAGCTGGGTAGTCCCAGCTACTTGGGAGGCTAAGGCAGGAGAATGGAGCTAAACCGGGAGGTGAAGCTTGCAGTGAACCAAGATTGCACCATTGGACTCCAACCTGGGTGACAGAGCAAGACTCCATCTCAAAATATATATATATATGGACAACTTTTAGTGACAAAATGGAGCTTTAACATTCCCTGTCCCAGGGGATTTTTCAAATTTAGGCCTGCATATTGTCTCATTTGCTCCTTTAGTCTGTCTAAGAATTTCATAGTCCCCTCATCTCTCTCCTGTTGTATATCAAATGATTTAGAGAGATTTTGAGTTTGGGGTGCTGATTCCCTAGTTTCTTTCATTATCATTTCCCTTATGTCTTGCATGTTTTCTTGGTGAGCTGTGTTATTGTCCTACTGGGGATCTTGGGTGGGGAATTTTTGGTCCATGGTAGGAACGTTTTGACAAAGTGGGTGTTCACATTCCCAAATTGCCATAGCAGCCCTATGGATCAGATCATGCTTCTTTCCTTCTCTGAAAAGGGAATGCCTAGGATGGACATAAACTCAACCCAAATGTGTAACTGAGGTCCCAAGAACTGATCAATCTGATCTGCCACCTCATAAGGGTCGTCTAACAATGGCTTAAATTCCTTTTTCAAACTTCAGACTTCTGAACTGGTCAAGGGAGCATTCAAAAATACAATGGCTCCTCCTCCTTGTGGCATGTCTTTTAAGGGGAGGAGAGTTGCGGCTGACTCCTTAGGTGTGGAGGGAAAAGGGAAGTTCTGAATGTCCTTTTTACATTGCTGTACCTCATGCTGGAGTCCCTTTAGGGAGAGGTATTTAGGCTGACAGGGGACAGGCTCATGGGATGATAACTCCCAAGAATTAGAGTTGTAAGAAGGAACAACGTGAGCAGGAGAAGGATCTGGGGTGGGATCTGGGGTGGCAGCAGCTCCCTGAGGTGAAGGATCAGAGGCACTGAGTGGGGGAAAATGGTATAGGGGATCCCATGTGCTGGCTTTAGGTGTGGGAGTCAGCTCATCTGACTTCTCAATTTGAGATGCTGGATTGGGTTCTTCCCTAGTTGCCTTTAAGGGAATAAGGACAGGTCCCTGTCTCCAACAAAGAGCATAGTCTAGTTCTTCTTGAGAAACCAGATTTTTATCATTAACATACTGAATTAGAAATTGACACATTACATGCTCATTCAACCCAAATTTTGGCCAGAAGATTGAGGGTTTTGAGGATGGGACCTTGGGTCCAAGTGAAACAGCAGTGTTTTATCATCTAATGCTTTTTCTTATGTTTAGTCCTCTCATTATCCTTCCAATATTTTAACATGAGACCCAGGGGACTATCAGCAGGAATATCTTTTTTACTATCCTCTTCCTTTTTGCTCCCTGTCTTACTTGGGGCATTTCCCATGTTAGGTCCTGGTTAGGCTCAATTCTTCATGCTAGAGAATATCTTGCCTTTCCTTCTCTGGAGGCTTTGCTATGGCTCAATCCCGCGTGCTAGAGATTTCTTTCCTATCCTTTAGCCCCACCTGCTGGAGGCTCCTTGCACCCTTCTTTCACTTCATCCACTCTTGACTACTTCCCTCCCAGGAATTTTAGGCCCCTCTTAGCGTTAGCATCATGGTATAAACCCCACAGCAGGATCTGCCCTAAGCCATATAAGGATACAGTTAATTCCTCTTCAGAGGTTTTTTACTCAAATAAAAAACCGCAGATAGGACCCACTCACTCCTTATAGCAGTAATGCCTAGTATCATCCACACAAACAGCACCACAAGCAGTAGTACTTGTGATCATTCACACACACTTTTAACCTCCAGAATATTGTGACCACCAAGAAAACACTTTGTCACCCCTGCAACGTTTCTTACCTCAGTCTGTGCCCAGTTACCTGGTCGCCACGGTATGTGAAGATCCTTTTCCCCAAGTTGCTGGCCTGTTTCTTTCCACGTTGCTGAGAGTCCAGGTTTATTAATTGCACCAGGTGAGTCTCAATTCCTTACCTTTATGGCCACTGCAACGAGGCAGCGGGGTGCACCTCTTCATGGGAGAGGACTGGACCCTTCCCCAGAGGAGAATGGGAATGCTGGGTGGGCCCCCAAATTTGTGGAAAATAAATTTTTGGTGCCGCAAAGAAGAGTCAGCACTCTGACAACAAGTTTTGTAAGCAAGGCAAATTTACTTCTATAGAAGAGTGGTCTTTCAGATGGAGCAATGGGCAAGATCACACCGGACAAGGGAGGGGAAAGGGTTCTTATTCCTAATGCAGCTAGTCCCTACTGTTATGTCTTTCCGGTACTGGATAGGGTTGGACTGCACACTCTAAGCTAATTCAGACTGGCTGTTTCAAAGAGGGCAGGGGTATGAGCTGGAGTGGCCAGGTGAGTAGTTTCAGAGGGAAAGACAGTTATAGAGCAGGTATCTAAGGATGACTAAGGACAGAGCAGGTGACTAAGAATGACTAAAGACAGAGCAGGTGTTAGAGGCTAGAAGGGGGTTGTTTAATGAAACTAGGGGCAAGGAGGCACAAAGAACAAGGAAGTTAAACTTTAAAATGGAGAACAAAGAACAGAGAAGCTGAACACACTGACATATTTGTTCTTTGAAGGGGAACTCAGAACTCATTGTACTTAATCTTCCCCCTCTTGAATTTTAAAGGATGTTTACAGGCTAAAATCTTTGAAGAGGAATTTACTGTATCCTATTCGTCAGGTGTTCCTTCCACCGAGCCTTCAGCCTTGTCAGGTGTCCTTTCCGCCAAGGGTGTAGCCTCCTCAGGTGTTCCTTCAGATGTTCCTTCTGCCAAACACACAGTCTGGATAAATTTTCCTTCTGCTAAATATCATCCTTCTGACTCTTTACCTGGCAAACTTCTACTCATTCAGCTTGCCTTCCTTAAATACTACCAAACTTTTGTTAATTCTCCTTTTTTTTTTTTTTTTTTGAGACAGGGTCTCACTCTGTCGTCCAAGCTGGAGTGCAGTGGCACGATCTCAGCAGATCACTGCAACATCCACCTCCTGGGTTCACGACATTCTCCTATCTCAGCCTCCCATGTAGCTGGGATTACATATGCATGCCACCCAGGCCCAGATAATTTTTTGAATTTAGTAGAGATGGGATTTCACCGTGTTAGTCAGGGTGGTCCCAAACTCCTGAGCTCAAGCAATCCGTCCGACTTGGCGTCCCAAAGTTCTAGGATTACAGGAGTGAGCCACCACTCCTGGACACTACCAGACTTTTTAAAGCTTTAATTCTTCATGTTGGATATAAAATGTCTGACACATACTGAATATGGTAACGACATAATAAGTGATAATTATAAGCTCCCAAAGGGGTTCTGGCACAGAGTAAGCACTAAATAAAGTAGTAAATAATAAAAAAGATGATAATAACAAGAAAAATGCTTAATATCTTAATAAAGTAGTAAATAATAAAAAATGACAATGATAATAACAAGAAAGATGCTTAGTACCTTAAAGATACCTGACAGTTATCTGTTAAGTGGACAAGTAGATAAATGAATAAAGAACATATTTAGGAAATTCTGTTGGAAAAATGCAGAAATTCAATAGAGACAGCTCTACTGTTTTATGAGCACCTTAAAGACCCAGACTATGTGTATTCCATCTTGGTCTCCTGCAGCTTGCAAAATCTAACTTATAGAAGTCCTTTGATAAATATAGAATAATTTAATTTATTATATATTTATAACATATATAATGTGCTCATACAGTTCATATTGTACAATATATTGTGTTACATTTAGGTATCACAGTAGCACTTTTGTTATTGTGTAAATTTTTTCCACTTTTATTATAATTTGTTGAGCCTAGAGTTGAGCTATTTGAATATTTACAATGACAATATTTTGGCCAGTAGGAACAGAGTATCTTGTTGTAACAAAATTAGTATTAACACACTAATTATCCAGCCGATAGAACAACACATCTTGTTCTAATGAAGTAAATATATCTTATTTGGTTTCAATTTAGAGGGAATGAAGTTGATAATTGTGAGACCTTGTTGGTACAAGACTATGTAACATAACCTGCGCTTCTCAACAAAGAATTGCTTTTCTGACTTCTGCACTCAGTAGATATCTTTGAAAAACAATCTCCTATTGGTACTGACGCACCCTGGCTAAGTTATGTTAATTCTTATTGACATTCATTCATGGTGCAAGAAAAGTATTATTGAGTTCCAAATTCTAAAGATAGTTACTTTTTTAGTGACACAAGTCACTATGTCACACAGTTGATCCTTGAATAAAGGTTTTCAGTCTAGGAGCCCACTAATAGACAGATTTTTCTTTTCCTTTGCCACTGCAATGTAGCAAGACAAATCTCTCCTCTGCCTCCTCCTTATCAGCCTACTCAACATGAAGGCAATGAGAATGAAGTCCTTTATGTATAATAATTCACTTCCATCTAATAAATAGTGAATATATTTATTCCTCTTTATAACAGTTTCTTTTCTCCAGCTCACTTTATTCTAAGAATACAGTATATAGTACATATAAAATAGAAGCTGTGTGTTAATTGCTTATGCTTTCACCTTTTTTCAGGCTCCAGGTCAACAGTAGAATATTAGTAGAGTTTTGGAGGAGTCAAAAGAAACAGATTTTCATATAAAGCAGATTTCCAGCTTCATGGGGGGGATCAGCACCCTAACTCTCATGTTGCTCAAGACCCAACTATAATTAATTCTAATTTTCTAAATGCAAATCATTTATTGTAAAAATTAAATAAACCCTGGAAGTTCAAGACCAGCCTGGGCAACATAAGGAGACCATGTCTCTCCAATAAAGAAACAAACAAACAAATAAACTGTGTTTCCTTATAGGTTATAATATTCAAATGTTGCAGTTTTCTATTATTAATTCCTACTTATCATTATTAGATGTTCTATTATTTGTGGCTTGTAATTCAAGGCATCTAAGCTATTTTATAATTTGTAACAATATTTATAAATATATTAATTCATTAAATTGGATAAGCTGATAATCCCCTATTGCTGAGCTCATCAATCACCCCACGGATTATACATTTTATAGCAAGCCTAAGTTGTTATGACAGTTGACAAAACATACAATATGCAAACTTAAAAACTGTTTTACTTATTTATACAAAAGTATTATATAGGATATTAGGGACTGCAATTAAATATTTTTCAGATAATATTTTTGAGATTTTAAACTACCTGCAACTAAATTCTTAACTAATTCTGAATTATAAACTAAAAAATTAAATCAAAGCTATGTCTATATATGCAAACACTTACATATAGGTGTGTGTGTGTGTGTGTGTGTATATATATATATGTAAACACATGCTATTTACAGATTGCTTTTTTAATAGCTATTTTGTGATCAACACTCCTATAATCTTATGGTAACACCACCAAGAGTAGTTTACTATCAGAGGTCTTACCTGGATTGCTATTTTGAGAATTTTTAGATATCTTTTGTTTATATTCCAAAAGTTGTTGATGAATGCTATGTATAAAAATGAAATAAATAAAGTTACTATTTTAACATTGCTATAAAAAAATTACCAAATTCATTAAGTTTTTAAAGTATTTCAGACAATATTAGAGCTAACATCAGAACATTACTTTTTCCATAGACTTTAAGTTTGTAAGCTCTAGTTAAAGAAGAAAGATAAAACACTCATGAATTGAGGGCAGTATAACTCAGTAAATTAACTAGAGTTAGTTTGACATATGGAAAATGCCTTTAACTCAGAATAAGTCCTAGCATGGCTACCAACAGGTATTTTTTCTTGAACAAGTTGCTTCTCTTAGACTCAATGTCTTCTAAAAATGAGGATTTTAGGGCCTTATTTCACTAGGTTATTATAAAGATTTAACAAGATAACATTTTTAAAATGCTCAAAGAAATAGTAGAGCAAAAAAATAATTTGTTCTTGAACCTTATTGCTGAAACTATTTTAAAAATCCCAATAAAACCCAATATATTGGCCTGCTGCAGTGGCTCATGCTTGTGATGCAAACACTTTGGGATGTTGAAACAGGAGGATTGCTTGAGTCCAGAAGTTCAAGAACAGCTGGGCAACTTAGGGAGACCCTGTCTCTACAAAACATAAATAAATTACAAAAAAAAAAAAAAAAAAAACACAAACGTGTTTTTTCCATAGATTATGATATTCAAATGTTGCAGTTTTCTGTTATTAATTCCAACTTTTGGATATTAGATGTTCTATCATTTGTGGCTTGTAATTCAGAGCATCTAAGCTATTTTATATTCTGTAATGAAACTTATTTATATATATGTTAAATCATTAAATCAGATAACCTAATTATCCTCTATTACTGAGCTCATTAGTCACACCAAGGGCAGAAAACTAATAGATGTCAGCATCTGGCTTGGACTACTACTACTCTTTATCCACCTCCTTAAACTCTGAACCAACAAATCTTTGTTAGAATGATGCTTAGGAACAGCTCCAGTCTCCAACTCCAAGCGCGAGTGACACAGAAGACTGGTGATTTCTGCATTTTCAACTGAGATACTGGGGTCATCTCACGAGGGAGTGCCGGACAATTGGTGCTGGTCAGCTGCTGCAGCCCGACCAGCGAGAGCTGAAGCAGGGCAAGGCATTGCCTCACCTGGGAAGCGCAAGGGGGAAGGGAATCCCTTTTCCTAGCCAGGGGAACTGAGACACACAACACCTGGAAAATCGGGTAACTCCCACCCCAATACTGCGCTGTAAGCAAACGGGCACACCAGGAGAATATACCGCATACCTGGCCGGGAGGGTCCCATGCCCACGGAGACTCCCTCCTTGCTAACACAGTAGTCTGCGGCGATCTAACCTCAAGGCAGCAGCGAGGCTGGGGGAGGGGCGCCCGCCATTGCTGAGGCTTAAGTAGGTAAACAAAGCCCTGGGAAGCTCAAACTGGGTGGAGCTCACAGCAGCTCAAGGAAACCTGCCTGTCTCTGTAGACTCCGACTCGGGGGAAAGGGCACAGCTAAAAAATAACAGGGGAAGCAGCAGAGGCCTGTGCAGACGCGAACGACCCGGTCTGACAGCTTTGAAGAGAGCAGTGGATCTCCCAACATGGAGGTTGAGATCTGAGAAGGGACAGATTGCCTGCTCAAGTGGGTCCCTGACCCCTGAGTAGCCTAACTGGGAGACATCCCCCACTAGGGGCAGTCTGACACCCCACACCTCACAGGGTGGAGTACACCCATGAGAGGAAGCTTCCAAAGTAAGAATCAGACAGGTACACTTGCTGTTCAGCAATATTCTATCTTCTGCAACCTCTGCTGCTGATACCCAGGCAAACAGGGTCTGGAGTGGACCTCAAGCAATCTCCAACAGACCTACAGCTGAAGGTCCTGACTATTAGAAGGAAAACTATCAAACAGGAAGGACGCCTATATCAAAACCCCATCAGTACGTCACCATCATCAAAGACCAGAGGCAGATAAAACCACAAAGATGGGGAAAAAGCAGGGCAGAAAAGCTGGAAATTCAAAAAATAAGAGCGCATCTCCTCCTGTAAAGGAGCACAGCCCATCGCCAGCAACGGATCAAAGCTGGTCAGAGAATGATTTTGATGAGATGAGAGAAGAAGCCTTCAGTCCATCAAACCTCTCAGAGCTAAAGGAAGAATTACATACCCAGCGCAAAGAAACTAAAAATCTTGAAAAAAGAGTGGAAGAATTGACAGCTAGACTAATTAATGCAGAGAAGGTCATAAACGAAATGACAGAGATGAAAACCATGACACGAGAAATACGTGACAAATGCACAAGCTTCAGTAACCAACTCGATCAACTGGAAGAAAGAGTATCAGCAATTGAGGATCAAATGAATGAAATGAAGGGAGAAGAGAAACCAAAAGAAGAAAAAGAAATGAACAAAGACTGCAAGAAGTATGGGATTATGTAAAAAGACCAAATCTACGTCTGATTGGAGTGCCTGAAAGTGAGGGGGAGAATGGAACCAAGTTGGAAAACACTCTTCAGGATATCATCCAGGAGAACTTCATCAACCTAGTAGGGCAGGCCAACATTCAAATTCAGGAAATACAGAGAACACCACAAAGATACTCCTCCAGAAGAGCAACTCCAAGACACATAATTGCCAGATTCACCAAAGTTGAAATGAAGGAAAAAATCTTAAGGGCAGCCAGAGAGAAAGGTCGGATTACCCACAAAAGGAAGCCCATCAGAGTAACAGCAGATCTCTCGGCAGAAACTCTACAAGCCAGAAGAGAGTGGGGGCCAATATTCAACGTTCTTAAAGAAAAGAATTTTAAACCCAGAATTTCATATCCAGCCAAACTAAATTTCATAAGTGAAGGAGAAATAAAATCCTTTACAGATAAGCAAATGCTTAGAGATTTTGTCACCACCAGGCCTGCCTTACAAGAGACCCTGAAGGAAGCCCTAAACATGGAAAGGAACAACCGGTACCAGCCATTGCAAAAACATGCCAAAATGTAAAGACCATCAAGGCTAGGAAGAAACTGCATCAACTAACGAGCAAAATAACCAGTTAGTATCATAATGGCAGGATCAAGATCACACATAACAATATTAAGCTTAAATATAAATGGACTAAATGCTCCAATTAAAAGACACAGACTGGCAAACTGGATAAAGAGTCAAGACCCATCAGTCTGCTGTCTTCAGGAGACCCATCTCACATGCAGAGAAGACATACATAGGCTCAAAATAAAGGGATGGAGGAAGATCTACCAAGCAAATGGAGAACAAAAAAAAGCAGGGGTTGCAATCCTAGTCTCTGATAAAACAGACTTAAACCATAAAAGATCAAAAGAGACAAAGAAGTCCATTACATAATGGTAAAGGGATCAATTCAACAGGAAGAGCTAACTATCCTAAATATATATGCACCCAATACAGGAGCACCCAGATTCATAAAGCAAGTCCTTAGAGACTTACAAAGAGACTTAGACTCCCATACAATAATAATGGGAGACTTCAACACTCCACTGTCAACATTAGACAGATCAACGAGACAGAAAATTAACAAGGATATCCAGGAATTGAACTCATCTCTGCACCAAGCAGACCTAATAGACATCTATAGAACTCTCCACCCCAAGTCAACAGAATATACATTCTTCTCAGCACCACATCACACTTATTCCAAAATTGACCACATAATTGGAAGTAAAGCACTCCTCAGCAAATGTAAAAGAACAGAAATTCTAACAAACTGTCTCTCAGACCACAGTGCAATCAAACTAGAACTCAGGACTAAGAAACTCAATCAAAACCGCTCAACTACATGGAAACTGAACAACCTGCTCCTGAATGACTACTGGGTACATAACGAAATGAAAGCAGAAATAAAGATGTTCTTTGAAACCAATGAGAACAAAGATACAACATACCAGAATCTCTGGGACGCATTTAAAGCAGTGTGTAGAGGGAAATTTATAGCACTAAATGCCCACAAGAGAAAGCAGGAAAGATCTAAAATTGACACTCTAACATCACAATTAAAAGAACTAGAGAGGCAAGAGCAAACACACTCAAAAGCTAGCAGAAGGCAAGAAATAACTAAGATCAGAGCAGAACTGAAGGAGATAGAGACACAAAAAACCCTCCAAAAAATCAATGAATCCAGGAGTTGGTTTTTTGAAAAGATCAACAAAATTGACAGACCACTACCAAGATAATAAAGAAGAAAAGAGAGAGGAATCAAATAGATGCAATAAAAAATGATAAAGGGGATATCACCACTGACCCCACAGAAATACAAACTACCATCACAGAATACTATAAACACCTCTACGCAAATCAGCTAGAAAATCTAGAAGAAATGGATAATTTCCTGGACACTTACACTGTCCCAAGACTAAACCAGGAAGAAGTTGAATCCCTGAATAGACCAATAGCAGGCTCTGAAATTGAGGCAACAATTAATAGCCTACCCACCAAAAAAAGTCCAGGACCAGATGGATTCACAGCTGAATTCTACCAGAGGTACAAGGAGGAGCTGGTACCATTCCTTTTGAAACTATTCCAATCAATAGAAAAAGAGGGAATCCTCCCTAACTCATTTTATGAGGCCAACATCATCCTGATACCAAAGCCTGGCAGAGACACAACAAAAAAAGAGAATTTTAGACCAATCTCCCTGATGAACATCGATGCAAAAATCCTCAAGAAAATACTGGCAAACCGGATTCAGCAGCACATCAAAAAGCTTATCCACCATGATCAAGTGGGCTTCATCCCTGGGATGCAAGGCTGGTTCAACATTCGAAAATCAATAAACATAATCCAGCATATAAAAAGAACCAAAGACAAGAACCACATGATTATCTCAATAGATGCAGAAAAGGCTTTTGACAAAATTCAACAGCCCTTCATGCTAAAAATGCTCAATGAATTCGGTATTGATGGAACGTACCTCAAAATAATAAGAGTTATTTATGACAAACCCACAGCTAATATCATACTGAATGGGCAAAAACTGGAAAAATTCCCTTTAAAAAGTGGCACAAGACAGGGATGCCCTCTCTCACCACTCCTATTCAACATAGTGTTGGAAGTTCTGGCTAGGGCAATCAGGCAAGAGAAAGAAATAAAGGGTATTCAGTTAGGAAAAGAAGAAGTCAAATTGTCCCTGTTTGCAGATGACATGATTGTATATTTAGAAAACCCCATTGTCTCAGCCCAAAATCTCCTTAAGCTGATAAGAAACTTCAGCAAAGTCTCAGGATACAAAATTAATGTGCAAAAATCACAAGCATTGTTATACACCAAAAACAGACAAACAGAGAGCCAAATCATGACTGAACTCCCATTCACAATTGCTTCAAAGAGAATAAAATACCTAGGAATCCAACTTACAAGGGATGTCAAGGACCTCTTCAAGGAGAACTACAAACCACTGCTCAGTGAAATCAAAGAGGACACAAACAAATGGAAGAACATACCATGCTCATGGATAGGAACAATCAATATCATGAAAATGGCCACATTGCCCAAGGTTATTTATAGATTCAATACCATCCCCATCAAGCTACCAATAAGTTTCTTCACAGAATTGGAAAAAACTGCTTTAAAGTTCATATGGAACCAAAAAAGCGCCCATATTGCCAAGACAATCCTAAGTCAAAAGAACAAAGCCGGAGGCGTCACGCTACCTGACTTCAAACTATACTACAAGGCTACAGTAACCAAAACAGCATGGTACTGGTACCAAAACAGAGGTAGAGACCGATGGAACAGAACAGAGTCCTCAGAAATAATACCACACATCTACAGCCATCTGATCTTTGACAAACCTGACAAAAACAAGAAATGGGGAAAGGATTCCCTATTTAATCAATGGTGCTGGGAAAATTGGCTAGCCATATGTAGAAAGCTGAAACTGGATCCTTTCCTTACTCCTTATACGAAGATTAATTCAAGATGGATTAGAGACTTCAATGTTAGACCTAATACCATAAAAACACTAGAAGAAAATCTAGGTAGTACCATTCAGGACATAGGCATGGGCAAGGACTTCATGTCTAAAACACCAAAAGCAACGGCAGCAAAAGCCAAAATTGACAAATGGGATCTCATTAAACTAAAGAGCTTCTGCACAGCAAAAGAAACTACCATCAGAGTGAACAGGCAACCTACAGAATGGGAGAAAATTTTTGCAATCTACTCATCTAACAAAGGGCTAATATCCAGAATCTACAAAGAACTCAAACAAATATACAAGAAAAAAACAAACAACCCCATCCAAAAGTGGGCAAAGGATATGAACAGACATTTCTCAAAAGAAGACATTCATACAGCCAACAGACACATGAAAAAATGCTCATCATCACTCGCCATCAGAGAAATGCAAATCAAAACCACAATGAGATACCATCTC
>NC_045442.1:90212668-90240688 GCF_002776525.5 Piliocolobus tephrosceles | reverse complement strand
AGAGACTTAAATGTTAGACCTAATACCATAAAAACCCTAGAAGAAAATCTAGGTAGTACCATTCAGGACATAGGCATGGGCAAGAACTTCATGTCTAAAACACCAAAAGCAACGGCAGCAAAAGCCAAAATTGACAAATGGGATCTAATTAAACTAAAGAGCTTCTGCACAGCAAAAGAAACTACCATCAGAGTGAACAGGCAACCTACAGAATGGGAGAAAATTTTTGCAATCTACTCATCTGACAAAGGGCTAATTTCCACAATCTACAAAGAACTCAAACAAATATACAAGAAAAAAAGAAACAACCACATCAAAAAGTGGGCAAAGGATATGAACAGACATTTCTCAAAAGAAGACATTCATACAGCCAACAGACACATGAAAAAATGCTCATCATCACTGGCCATCAGAGAAATGCAAATCAAAACCACAATGAGATACCATCTCACACCAGTTAGAATGGCAATCATTAAAAAGTCAGGAAACAACAGGTGCTGGAGAGGATGTGGAGAAATAGGAAGACTTTTACACTGTTGGTGGGATTGTAAACTGGTTCAACCATTATGGAAAACAGTATGGCAATTCCTCAAGGATCTAGAACTAGATGTACCATATGACCCAGCCATCCCACTACTGGGTATATACCCAAAGGATTATAAATTATGCTACTACAAAGACACATGCACACGTATGTTTATTGCGGCACTATTCACAATAGCAAAGACTTGGAATCAACCCAAATGTCCATCAGTGACAGACTGGATTAAGAAAATGTGGCACATATACACCATGGAATACTATGCAGCCATCAAAAAGGATGAGTTTGCGTCCTTTGTAGGGACATGGATGCAGCTGGAAACCATCATTCTTAGCAAACTATCACAAGAAGAGAAAAGCAAACACCGCATGTTCTCACTCATAGGTGGGAACTGAACAATGAGATCACTTGGACTCGGGAAGGGGAACATCACACAATGGGGCCTATCATGGGTAAGGGGGAGGGCGGAGAGATTGCATTGGGGAGTTACACCTGATATAAATGATGAATTGATGGGTGCTGACGAGTTGATGGGTGCAGCACACCAACATGGCACAAGTATACATATGTAACAAACCTGCACGTTATGCACATGTACCCTAGAACTTAAAGTATAATAAAAAAATAAAAATAATAAGAATGATGCTTAGTCACCATGTTCATTTCCAGCTGCTGTGGAAGACAAAATCTCACCTTTATTTTTTGTAAGTTCCACAAAGAAGATGCAAGTTGGTATTTTCTCTTTTCTGAGATCCCTACTTACAAAATATTGCACATAAGACCCTATGTGTTACCACTATCTCATTTCATAGATCACCTTACATAAATAATTTTTGTATGAAAATCACAATTGCAATATTGGGTGTCACCCATTTTGCTTTGACTCACACCATTTCCTTGGAGCTAGTTAGAAAGTAGTAAAATGTCCTTTTGTGGACTGCAAGAAATATGCAACACTTCACAGATTTGTATGTCATCCTTGTGCAGGGACCATGCTGACCTTCTCAACATTGTTTCAATTTTACCATTTGTACCACTGAAGCCAGCACAAATCCTTACTTTTATATGTGAAGACTGAACAGTCATGGATGAGGCTTAGCTCTGTTAAACCTAACCAACTTACTTGAGATTTAGTGAAGTCTATTGAATGGCTTCATGGTGATGCAGAATTTGAAAATATTTTTAAAACTTGAGGTAGAGATGCAAGTAGCATGGAAGATTTTTACTTTTAGGAGAAAAGAATAACTCGAGGGGACAACCACAAGTTGGAACACACTACAACTTGGGAAAGATGACATGGGATCTTACAGAATAAGATGAGACCTTCCACTACCTACGAAATGGTGCTACACAGGATATAAAGGGCCAGGGACATAGATCTGGTAACAAAGACAAAGTGGATCTCCAATTTCTTCCTGTAACATTATTTCAACCAGACTTATGGTTTCAAACTACTACTAATATTGGCTAGAGAATATAGAAAAAGCCACTCAAAGGATAACTTACAATGAAGGTCTAGGCCATGTCCAGGCTAAGATATAGGTTTCACATCGGGTTTTGAGCATGAGAAGGGTCAATTTGCTCACTATGTGTGTCACTAAAGCCAAAAGTTCTAGCTACCAGAGCGGGGTGCTGGTACTTTGGAAACAGTGGCTGAGAATATGTACGTGAATTTTTACAAAAGTGTAATAACTTTGAAGTCTACACCATGAAGACTGAGGGATCTGTATTACTAAGGGCATCCTGGTCACAAAGGTCAATCATTATCAGATTGCAGGAGCAGTTTCAGTGGCAATGATGCAGCAACAGAATCAATGGAAACAATAAAATGAAGAGAATGGCCATTTCCCCCCACATCCTTCTGACTTGTACAAAAGGAATGTCTTCCTTGGACTTAGGTTCAGATTCTTTTAAAAAATTCAAGAATTAAAGACAGCCCCAGGGGACACTATCAGGTTGTCTGCTTAAAGTGAATATTTCAAGACCCAAATAACTAATTAGAAAAATCAAAATTGTGACATTATGTTTATCCCATGCATAGGGGTTATACTTCAAATCAAGTAGCCAACATTAGCATCCCTAAAGCCCTAAAATAAAGAATCCTGGAGCCATTACTCCTAATTAGTCTAGCTTTTTTTGCCTAGTTTCTGGCTGATGAAGTGAACTGTCATTCAAAAACTACCTGAAACAAACTATAAAATCTCACCTAGCCTTTAAATGTAAACACTTACAGATTAAATCCACAAGCAACAGCATAACGTTCTGCAGTCATTCCACACGTATCTTCAGCACAGATGTCAACATTTTGCTGAAGAAGCATGCCGACTATCTCTGATGATCCATGACATATGGCAAGCATTAGGGCTGTGCTAAAATAACAAAGAGATAACTTCATTATTAGGAACAGAACCAGTTTAATATGTGCCTGTCAGAGTAGAATTAACCATCTACATGTATTAACAAACGTTAAATATCTTGAGTGCTCAAGTGTTTATCCCTGTAAATCACCATCAAGGTTAAAAGGAAGGGGCAAAAAGACTCGTGTCCCACTGGGATGTGGCATAGTAGAAATGGCTAACATAAAGTCCACTGAGGGGCAGGAAAATATGCTCTGTTCACTAATCTAAAGAGGCAAAGTTTTAAGTGAAGAATTATCTATTTCTTCCTTAGTCTGATATAATATTTTGTACTTCAAAATTAGCTAGAAGTCAGACAAGTGAGAGCAATCTGAAGGCTTAAAACAATATTAGAAATAACACTGTCCTAAGTAGCTGGGACTACAGGTATGTACCACCATGCCCGGCTAATTTTTATATCTTTTGTAGAGATGGGCTTTTACCATGTTGGCTAGGCTGGTCTTGAACACCTGGCCTCAAGTGATCCACCCACCTTGGCCTCCCAAAGTGCTGGGATAACAGGCTACAGCTACCATGCCCAGCAAATATTGCATTTTTTAAAAAGTGTATGAAAAACAGAAGTTAGAAAAATACAATAAAGGGGCTAATAATTCAATATTGAATTATAAACTAAAAATTCATACTTCTTAACACTAATACAGAACCACTTTAGCTAGTAGAAGATAATGCAACCAAAAACATCAGATTACAAATAAGAATCAGTCAATATAATAAAAGAAGATAAATCCTACTATATACTGTTCTTTATGTTGATCAGTACAAATAATTGCTTTTCTTCTTAACTGATAATTTGTGTTGGTATTTTTCTCTATGATCTAGTAATTTTAAGTAAATGTTATTAATTTAATATTTCTGACTCGAGTATTATTACTCTAGCACACTACTCAAGTGTTTTTTAATAAAAAAGACTACTATACCATTTAAACTTATCAACTACATTTGCATTTGCATTTTTTGTCAGTAAAAATTCCACAATTTGCTCACTTCTTTTCCTTATGGCCAGTAAAAGTGGTGTGTGGCCAGCCTGTAAAACAGCAAAAACCATTTATAATTCATGAAATTACATATTTCTCAGCTGAACCGAATACTTTATGTAATACCCTATGAACTTAAACAATAGAAAGTAAACCAATAGCAATCCCTTCTTTGTCACTTTTCTGTGCTTTCCCATGCACTGCACCTTCACTTGTAAACATTCAGCCTCTGCATCACCACATTAACTCTGGTTATCTCCAAAAATCATTATTTTGTAATGATTTTATTATTTCCTATGTAAATCAAGAGCTTCTTGAGGGCAGGGGCTGTATCTTTTATCTCTATATCTTTAAACCCTAAGACATAGTAGTAAATATTTTGTTTTTTACAAAATTAGTAATCTAAATTATTATCTCTAGAGCAGTATTTCTTCAACTGTATTCCAAAGAATACTTACCTTACCAGAAGCACTGTACCCCAACAGATTCCACCATTATCTATGTTCAAGAAATGTTATAAAACTGTGAATTAAATGTTCATTATTCAAGAAATGAATTGAACTTTGCCTAATCCTTATTTGACAATGTATTTTTGTGGCAAACATTAACATTTGACAAATTAGAATTTCAGAGATGCAGTTCTGAAAGCTTCCCCCTAAAAGTGGAGGTTTCCTCTGGGTGATACAAACTCACTTGATTCTCTTCTATCAATGATCCCAAGATCCCAGATGTCAATGTCAGGCACTCCTGCTCTAAATGGGTCACTAAAGAAGTGGCTCTAAATTGAAAGAGATTGGCTTCAAATGAACTTTGATTGCTTATTATTAAATGGTCCATGTTTCTTTTCTTTTATTATACTTTAAGTTCTAGGGTACCTGTGCACAATGTGCAGGTTTGTTACATATCTATACTTGTGCCATGTTGGTGTGCTGCACCCATCAACTCATCGGCACCCATCAACTAACTCATCATTTACATCAGGTATAACTCCCAATGCCATCCCTCCCCCTTCCCCCTCCCCATAATAGGCCCTGGTGTGTGATGTTCCCCTTCCAGAGTCCAGGTGATCTCATTGTTCAATTCCCACCTATGAGTGAGAACATGCGGTGTTTGGTTTTCTGTTCTTGCGATAGTTTGCTGAGAATGATGGTTTCCAGCTGCATCCATGTCCCTACAAAGGACATGAACTCATCGTTTTTTATTGCTGCATAGTATTCCATGGTGTATATGTGCCACATTTTCTTAATCCAGTCTGTCATTGATGGACATTTGAGTTGATTCCAAGACTTTGCTATTGTGAATAGTGCCACAGTAAACATACGTGTGCATGTGTCTTTATAGCAGCATGATTTATAGTCCTTTGGGTATATACCCAGTAATGGGATGGCTGGGTCAAATGGTATTTCTAGTTCTAGATCCTTGAGGAATTGCCATACTATTTTCCACAATGGTTGAACCAGTTTACAAGCCCACCAACAGTGTAAAAGTGTTCCTATTTCTCCACATCCTCTCCAGCACCTGTTGTTTCCTGACTTTTTAATGATTGCCATTCTAACTGGTGTGAGATGGTATCTCATTGTGGTTTTGATTTGCATTTCTCTGATGGCCAGTGATGATGAGCATTTTTTCATGTGCCTGTTGGCTGTATGCATGTCTTCTTTTGAGAAATGTCTATTCATATCCTTTGCCCACTTACCATTCAGGACATAGGCATGGGCAAGGACTTCATGTCTAAAACACCAAAAGCAATGGCAACAAAAGCCATAATTGACAAATGGGATCTAATTAAACTAAAGAGCTTCTGCAAAGCAAAAGAAACTACCATCAGAGTGAACAGGCAGCCTACAGAATGAGAGAAAATTTTTGCAATCTACTCATCTGACAAAGGGCTAATATCCAGAACCTACAAAGAACTAAAACAAATTTATGGTCCATGGGTTTTATCCTATTACCAGACAATAGGATTTTATCTCAGCTATTAGAAATTCAGTATAAAAGGCCAGGCGAGGTGGTTCACGCCTGCAATCCCAGCACTTTGAGAGGCCAAGGTGGGCAGATCACAAGGTCAGGAGATGGAGACCATCCTGGTCAACATGGTGAAACTCCATCTCTACTAAAAATACAAAAAATTTAGCTGGGTGTGGTGGCATGTGCCTGCTGTCACCGCTACTCGGGAGGCTGAAGCAGGAGAATTGCTTGAACCAGGAGGCAGAGGTTGCAGTGAGCCAAGATCATGCCACTGCACTTCAGCCTGGTGACAGAGTGAGGCTCTGCCTCAAAAAAAAAAAAAAAAAAAAAAAGAAATTCAGTATAAAAGCTTATAAGCTTATTCTCAATTATAATGATACTCCTAGGATCTTAATGCATATCTACTTCTTAAAATGCAATAATCCATTTTTATTCTGGTTTCTATTGCAATTGCTACTTAGTTTTTGGCAAAATATCAGAAATATGAATAAAATGACTTATTAATGAAAGTTCTAACTCATGTATATGGATTAGCAAAATAGAAGCCACTAAATCACTTGAATTTTAAGGGACAATTCTGTGGAGAAAGATATATTTTCTGCAATATGCATAATCTATTCAAATATAACCATGATTAATCTGAAAAGGCTTAAAGGCATTCTAATGAAAGATGATTATTTATGGTTTATGTGAAGAAAAATTATTGTTTAAAAAATCTTCTAAATTCTAGAAGACAACCCCATTATTAATGAATTAATGTAAAATATAAACTATATATTATAAACACCTATAAACTGTCTTCGATAACTTGAAATCTTTACCAAAATATACTATAAGAGAGGAATTGATAACTGAAATATTTACATAGGCAAAAGAGGTAAGCTGAGTAAGTGATGTAACTAGGTGGGCACAGTAGCAAACTGGAAACATGATTTGTATAAAGCTAGAACGTCTTCATAGCATACCAAACAGTCATATGGGCTCAAGAGACACCAGATTCAATCCTTTACGAGGAAATCCAGATTTCTGCATGTCTCCTAAATTTTACATGTTGACTCAATTTATGCAGACAAATTTTACTTTCCTGTAGTTTTACACTAACTGGAAAGAAGAAAAGAAAACTTGAGTGGGAAAGAATATTTGAAAAAGTTTTACCTTTAACAAATTCAAATATTTATCATAAATGCACAGAAAAGCCATACTCTTTAATAGTTCTTACAAAATATTAATATTTAAAGTAAAATCTGAGACAATTAAGTTCTGTCAAACTATTTTCATAGAAAAATGGGAATATTTGAGCTTCCAAATATAAAATAATTTACATATGTTAATGTTAAAACAAATGGATTTAATGTCTACCTTGTTCTTCACTTCGATGTCTGCACCACAGGACAGCAATTTTACCACCACTGACAAATTCTCACTGTAAACAGCATAATGGACAGCCGTGTTGCCATACACATCTACAATATTTGAATCAGCACCAGAATCTATGAGAATATTTGCACAAGCCTCCCTCTGGCATTGCAGAGCCTGTTAGTATTAAAGCAAGAAGTAAATTATAAATTATAAGAAATATAAATAAATATTCCACAGTTTTCACAAACTAGTTATACTTCAATGAGATAAATTCATTTTTATTCTATGTATTTAAACCAAATCCATCTCCTGCTGAAAGAACTGGCTACTATTTACCTTCATCAGAGGTGTCCTGTTTTCTCCATCAAGGACATCAAGCTGGCACTTTCTATCTACCAGAAGTGTTACTACTTCCGCATGGCCATTGAAACAGGCCCAGTGTAGAGCAGTCCTATGAGAGTGAGAGGACTTTTTAGGAAAATTTAGTCCACTGTCTCAAAACATACAATGATTTATGTAATTGTCAACATTAAATACCATGCTCTTCCTCTGCCCTCAAAACAAATATTTAATATTCTCCTGAAGAAAGTACAACACTCATTCGCTCTTATTACTCACTACATTAATGAAAGACTGGCCTATTTGAATAGAAAAAGCTTGGCCTTTGGATTCAGTTCAACTTGGGCTTGAATATTACTTTAAAGTCTTTCACCTTCTAGCTATCGCTTATCCTTTCTGTGCCTCAATTTTCTTGTCAATAAAGTGAAGATGAATACAGCAGTTATCTCGCAGGACATCACTGTGATGCCTCATGAGAATCTATGCAAAGTATTTTGAAGAATTCCTAGCACATGTAACAGCTCAGTAATTGTTAGATATTGTAATTATTTCTACCACTTAACAAGGACAACATTTTAAGTAAAATGGTACAATTATGCCTACTTTGTGGTATGTTTTAAAGGTTAGAGATAACACTGTATTTTAATGATTCTAAGATACTCTATGTCTCATATTTTAACATCTCTGACATTGAAATGCCACTTATAATTCATTATTTATTACAAGTATATTTTGCAGAAATTTAAACAATCTTTCATTGGTACATAAATAAGCAGGCATCACACAATTCATGGCGCCTTCCATGAAGTGGAATATGGTATATACAACAGGATGATGGCAGTCCTAGTCACAGGATTAACACTTAAAAAAATTTTAGCTTTTAAGAGTATACACAAAAGGAGAGTTGAAATAAAAACAGCAAACTGTTAAAACAAAGTACTTCTTTAATATTTTTAAAACTTCAAGCCAAAGAAAATGGGATTCAAGTAGGTATGGCTCATTTTATTTTGTATTTAGATTTACAGAATGTATGTAAATTCATATTTAGATTTATAGAATGCATGTAAATTAGATATTTCCAATGATTAATATTACTATTTAAAGCTGTTATAAATTTCAAAAATAGTGGTTGATAGTTATCTTTTACTAGTTTCTCACTTCAGAATTGTTTTTGTTTGAAAGATGAGAGGAAAAGCTTCAATTGAGATTCAGTCCTAGTAACCCAACTTTAAATCTCCTACTTTGCTCAGGCTGAGCAGGTAAATGTGCAACTTTTAAGGATGAAAGGGTCTTAAAAGTTAATATATCTTCTACATAATAGGCATTCAGCTTACATGTGATAAAGTGATTAAAAGGATAAATACAGTTGAGAAGTTCAATACCTTAAAAAAACTGCTATAAAGCACTTATATTTACTATTTTAGTTCTTAATAATAAAACTACACTAATTAATCTATAATTATTGACATATATGTAATAAATCTGTATATAATAAAAATACATGCCTAATAAAATATGTAAATCAACAAGCACAGGTAAAAAGATTGTCTTTTGAAGATGCTAAAAGTTCACAGAATATACTAATCCACAAAAAATAATAAAATATGGAAAGTGAGAAATTACTTTTATTGGTGCAAAATTCATATTCCTGCTCTTCCCAAAAATTATTTCATTAATAATGAACTATTTCTAATAGCATTGCACATGCTCAATGTGGAAATCAAAGATAATAAAAAGGAAAAACATTTTCTATTAAAACAAATGCCCTCAAATAACAAATTTTATCATATTTCATACATAATTTCAGATAACACAAGACTTTAGTCTGTGTGTATATATAATCAAACTGAACTTTACCCTCACTTGATACACCAAAACACATTTTCAAATGTCACCTACTCTGTATATATTTCTACCTTCAGTGGTCACATATTATCCTATACTGTAAATTCAATGAAATGTATTTATAAAAGTCATTATATGAATTATTCTTAATAATATGGTATTTACCACCAAATTGTCTATTTGAAAAGTTATCTGCAATTTAAACTTTAAACAGCAGTATAAATATTACTGCTCTTTATCCTCACAAACTTTGTAGATGGAAAACAGTATTTGATTCCTCTTTTAACTTAAATGCCTTCTCTAACCAGAAACACTAAATATTGTTTCCTGTGTGCATAGGTCCCTTACAGATCTTAAGAAAGTACTTTGCCCAATTTTAAATTAGAGGCAAAGTACTTTTTTTAGATCTGCAATTTAGAGCTCTAATTAAAATTGCCCAATTTTAAATTAGAGTTTTATGTTGATTTAAGTGAATTATCTACAAGATGACAATTTTTAAATCTAATATGTAGACACACACACACATACATGTGTAGTAAGTATGCTGCCTTTTGTTTTTTTCTCATTACAGGTTAATTTAATTTTGTTTTGCTTAATTATCCTTCAGACTTCTTGCTTCTGAGCTTCTTAGAAAGGTGTTGCCAACATAAAAATGTACCTGTGTAAATAGGCATTTATGTTTTCTTCTGGTGCTTTTTATCATTTTTTATATTAAAATTTTTTAATCTATATTCCGTTGGAAACTTAATTTGTGGCATAAAAATCTAGTTTTCTCCAAAAAAGCAGGCATTTCCGTTATGAAACTAATTCTTTTCCTATTAGTATAAAGTGTAAGCATTGTCAAGCTCTAAATTCTTAGATATTTAGGTGTTTCTGGATTTTCTATTCTGCTGTATTCATTTACCTGTCTTTTCAGCTGTTATCAAACAATTTGTGATTTGTTTATTTATTTATTTTTGAGACCGTCTCACTCTATTGCCCAGGCTGGAGTGCAGTGGTAGGATCTCGGCTCACTGCAACCTCCGCCTCCCAGTTTCAAGCGATTCTCTCGCCTCCGCCTCAGCCTCCCGAGTAGCTGGGATTACAGGCACCTGACATCGTGCCTGGCTAATTTTTGTATTTTTGTAGAGTTGGGGTTTCACCATATTGGCCAGGCTAGTCTTGAACTCCTGACCTCAGGTGATCCACTGGCCTCGGCCACCCGAAGTGCTGGGATTCTGGGACTACAGGCATTAGCCACTGCGCCCAGCTTTTTTTCTTTTTTTTTAATTTTATTTATTTATTTATTTATTTAATTTAATTTTTTGAGACGTAGTCTGGCTCTGTCCCCCAGGCTGGAGTGCAGTGGCACTATCTCAGCTCACTGCAAGCTCCGCCTCCCGGGTTCAGGCCATTCTCCTGCCTCAGCCTCCCGAGTAGCTGGGACTACAGGTGCCCGCCCCTACGCCCGGCTACCTTTTTGTATTTTCAGTAGAGACCCTGTTAACCAGGATGGTCTCGATCTCCTGACCTCCTGATCCGCCCACCTTCGTCTCCCAAAGTGCTGGGATTACAGGCGTGAGCCACTGCGCCCTGCCGTGGCCCATTTTGTGCAAATTAATAGCACATTTTGATATCTAGAAGGGCAAGACTTTTCTACTCCGTTACAAAATTTTTAAAATGTCATCACAATAGTAAAAGACAGCGTGTGTAATTTTAAAAATGTTAAAACGTTGATAACTTTATTTCGTTTATGTAAAACTGATAAAGAGCTCGCATCTTGAGAAAAATGAGTCTTCTTAAATTCGAAAACATAAAACATCTTCCCACCTCAAAGTTTCCTTCTAAGGCCCCTCAGCAAAGAATATATTTATACAGACATTTATTGATATCAAAACGGATACTGGAGTTTATCCACAAAATATTTAGCCAAAAAGTTAATATATTATGGGAATTATTTCATTATGCACCATTTCATAATGTTTCTAACATTATCTTTTAAAACCTGTATATTAAAATTAAAACTCCGTATGTACTTAATTTTGTGAGTTAAATCTCTTTAAAATTCTCTTAACAGTGCTCTGTGAGAGGAAGTGGAGTGAAGGAGAAAACAGAGAAAGTTTGGGGTTGATTTTAAGGTGCCCTGGGCCCTCCGCCCTGCAGGGCGCCCATCCCAGGCCTGGGGGGGCCTGCCTGGAAAGAAGGCCTAGACCCCGGGGCCCAGGACTGCCGCCCCGCCGCCCGCCACTCCTCCACCTGCTCCCCTTGTCTCCAGGCCCCCCAGCCCCCACTCTGAAGGGGCGATCCTCCCACAGCCGCCACCTTCTCCTGCAGCCCAGGCTCAGGCAGGGCATGGTACCTCTTCTTTGCATCTTTTATGTTGAGGTCCATTGTCGTCTTCTTCATCATCCTGTCCAGTTTCCAGGCTTGGCCCTGGGAGGCAGCTTTGTGGATCTTCCTGAGATCCCCATGGTGAATCACGTAAGAGTTGTTGTCGGTGTAAACCAGCTGACTGAAGGGGCTCGGGCGCTCCGGGCCCGTCTCGCGCTTGACACAGGCAGCACAGAGTCTCTTCATGACTGCGGCCACCTGTTAGAGAGAGCCCGCACCTCCTGCTGCTGGCCCTTCCCCAGTCCTCGCTGCTCGCCCTCGCCCTTCTTCGGTCCCCGTACCAGCCCTGACACCAGGAGAAATCGCGGTTGGGCCAAGCTTTTGGACACTCCAGCCTCTCCCGGGAGAAACTGGCTGAGCAGAACCGTTAGGCAGCTGAGTGGAACCGTTAGGCAGCTGAGCAGCGTCGTTCGGCAGCAGCGCATGCGCAGCTCTGCAGGCCTAGGAGACACATGAGGCGGGAAACCGCCCTGGCGGCGCTTCGCCGGGCACCGCGTGCAGGTGGCCCCTGCCACTGAGGCGTTGCCTGGCTGGCGGGGCTCCCTGGAGTGGAACGTGGGGAGCGCCCTGCCACACGGCCCGCTTGACAGAGTCGCCCCGGCCCCCCCCCTCAACCCAAAATCCAGGAGCTGGGCCCTGGCGTTGGGCATGGCGCAGCTTCCAGGGTGGCACTGAGCGTCGGTTCCCGCCCTCCTGCTGCCAGGGACCCACCTCCGACTTAGGCACCCGGGAGGCTTCCGGCCCAAGTATCCGCACTGCTGGTGGCGCTGGCAGGGTCAGAGTTGAAGCCTCTGCTACCACGTGCCATGTTCAGGTGGCAGCTGCAGCTGAGCCCACGGTGGAGGCTACAGGGCTGGGCCCAGACTGCTGAGCGTCGCCGAATACACCACCCTTCCACCCTGGGCTCTGCTCTTCCTTGGCTCGCGCTGGCAGCACAGGCTCGCGACCTCTGGGCCCTGTAGAGCTGCGGCGATGAGGCTTTGCAGCAGGTTCCCACCCTCCTGCAGCTGAGGTCCCACTGCCTGACTTAGGCGCAGTGGCGGTGTCCGACCCTGGGGTTCGCCTGTTGGTGGCGCGGACAGGTTCTGGGGTTGCCACCGCTGCTGCCACCTTCAAATGCCAGCTGCATCTGAGTCCACTGTAGAGGCTGCAGGGCTGGGCCCGACGGTATGAGGGTCGCCGTGTGGCACACGACCTCCCACTCTAGGCCCTGCTCTTCCTTGGCTCGCGCCTAGAGCGCTGGTTTGCAGGCTCTGGGCACTGTGCAGTCGCCAGGATGGGGCTGAGCGGCAGGTTCCTGCCCTGGTGCAGATAAAGGGTGGACCGACTGACTTCAGCGCAGCAGTGGCATGTGTCTCTGGTCAGTGCTGCCTGGGCCCAGAGGGGAATAGGGCAATTTGGGGCTGCTTGGCCATGTTTGCCTGTGCTCCAAGTGCAGGTAGCCGCTACAGTTCTGACAGGCATGGATGGTGGGTCCCGTTTAGAGGACTTCAAGGTTGTTGAGAGCCCCCGCAGCCAGGCCTCAGGGTCCCTTCCTCGTTGACCAGCTGGGTAATCTGCAGCCATCCTGGATGGGTCTGAACTGCAGTTCTCTCCCTTGGACTGAGAGGGAAACTTAGCTGAGTAGAGTAGAGGGAGAAACAGATAAATTGAACTCATCCATAAAGACTTCCAGGCTGGGTGCAGGACCTCATGCCTGTATTTACAGCACTTTGGGAGACCGAGATAGGAGGATCACTTGATCCCAGGAGTTTGAGACCAGTTTAGACAACAAAGGGAAACTTCATCTCTACAAAAATAAAACAAATCAGCCAGGCATGGTGGTGCATGCCTGTGGCCCCAGCTACTTGGAAGATTGATTGTGGGAGGATCACTTGGGCCCGGGAGTTCGTGGATACAGTAAACTGTGCCACAAGCAAGGAATGAGAGGGCCTGTTGCTCCACATCGTTGAGAGCATTTGACTTTTTCAGTCTTCTGGATTTTGGTTATTGTTTGATTGTTTGTGCCCCTGTGCTCCAAGCCTGGGCAACAGAGAATAAATAAATAAATAAATAAAAGACTTCTAGTAACTATGTCATATCTATGTCGAATTCTTTACACATCAAACTTGCAGAGTTAAAACCCACAGCGCTCTCTGATTATGTGATAGGGACCATGTGATTAAAGTGGGTGACCATGTTCTTGCCTCCAGGGGGCCCAGGTCAGGGGATGGGTCCCCAGCTGCAGGACGGTGAGAATGGAGGCTCAACACCACCCGGGAGGCTACACAATGCCTAGCTCCAGGGCCCAGCTCCTGGATCCCAGGTTGTGGACAAAAACCCAATAACTGAAGACTTGAGTGTTAGATATGCTCATTTCTGCTGGGATATAATTGGTTCTAGACGGTCTTAGCTTACAGAGCAAAGAAATAAATGTGCGTATGCAAAGCTGTATATATACACATAACTGTAAATATTTATATATGTAATGTGTGTGTTAGTGCACACTGATGTCTACGACTCAATTCTTTTATCACATGATCATTCTGGCCTTCTCCCCTTGCTTATATGTAACCTCCTACTTTAATAGTGAGAAACCTGGCTCCTGTCATTTGTCATCCATTTGCTTAACTGTCTAGTTCCAATATACATTTATTCTCTATCAATATCAGAATCGCTATCCCATTTCCTGTAGGAAACAGCTATAGCAACCAGATCACATGGGTTGTTTGCAGCTTCTCTTCCTTTCAGTCTTCATGCATTTTCTTTTCTTTCTTTCTTTCTTTCTTTTTTTCTTTTTCTTTTTGAGATGGAGTTTTCCTCTTCTTGCCCAGGCTGGAGTGCAGTGGCATGATATCAGCTCACTGCAACCTCTGCCTCCCAGGTTCAAGCGATTCTCCTGCCTCAGCCTCCTGAGTAGCTGGGATTACAGGCACCCGCCACCATGTCCAGCTAATTTTTGTGTTTTTAGTAGAGACGGGGTTTCACCATTTTGGCCAGGCTGGTCTCAAACTCCCAGCCTCAGGTGATCCGCCCTCCTTGGCCTCCCAAAGTGCTGGGATTACAGGTGTGAGCCACCAACGAAGGCCCATTCATTTTCTAAGATGCTGATGTCAGCACATTTTTACCACTCCCTATAAAGAGTGAAGTGGCTTTATACATTTGTAGTACTTTAGATTTTTTATCACATTCTGCATTCCATCCCAGGATCCCCAGAACAAATCCTACATTTGTGTTGTTGTTGTTTTAAAATTTGCATATATTAAGTGACACTCTTTGTGCTGTGAGATTCTTTGTTTTTTAACAAATGCAGGTTGGGCGCGGTGGCTCATGCCTGTAATCCCAGCACTTTGGGAGGCTGAGGCAGGCAGATCACGAGGTCAGGAGATTGAGACCATCCTGCCTACATGGTGAAACCCCGTCTCTACTAAAAATACAAAAACAAAATTACCCGGGCATGGTGGCAGGTGCCTGTAGTCTCAGCTACTCAGGAGGCTGAGGTAGGAGAATGGTGTGAACCCGGGAGGCAGAGCTTGCAGTGAGCCAAAATCGTGCCACTGCTCTCCAGCCTGGGCGACAAAGCAGACTCCATCTCAAAAACAAACAAACAAACAAACAAATGCATAGTATCATGTTTCCACAGTTATGGTATCATACAGAATACTTTGGTCCAAATAATGCCCACATGCTTCACCTATTAAACCTCCTCATCGAATCTTTTGCCAGATCATTTACTTTTTTAGGAAGTAATATTCCCTTATATGATGTATCACAGTGTTTTTGTTTTTTGTTTTTTTCCATTCATCAATTATGAGACCTCTTGGTTTCTTCCAGTTTCGGGAATTATAAACAAAGCTGCTATATATATTGATGTGCCAGTTTTGGTGTGGACAGAGTTTTCAAATAAGGTGAATAAACACCTAAAAACACATTTGCAGCCAGGTGCGGTGGCTCACACCTGTAATCCTAGCACTTCAGGAGGCCGAGGCAGTCAGATTGCCTGAGCTCAGGAGTTGGACACCAGCCTGTGCCACATGGTAAAATTTCCCAAATCAACAGGTGTCTCTAGTAAAATACAAAAAAAAAAAAAAAAAAAAAAAAAAATACAAAATACAAAAAAAAAAAAATAGCAGGCATGGTGGCGGGTGCCTGTAGTCCCAGCTACTCTGGAGGCTGAGTCAGGAGAATTGTTTGAACTCAGGAGGTGGAGGTTGCAGTATCCTTCTATTGCACCACTGCACTCCAGCCTGGGCGCCAGAGCAAGACTCCATCTCAAAACAAACAAAAAAACCACATTGCTATATTATACGTAAGACTTTTTTTTTTTTAACATATAGTATAGCAACTATGGGCATAAGAAATTGCCCATCTGTCTTCCAAAGTGGTGGTTTCATTTTGCAAGTGGTGAAAGAAAAAAAAAAAACAACTCTTCTTGCTCCTAGTTTTTTGGGAAAAAGCATCCTATTTCTTGTCATTAAGTATGATAGTTTTAGGGGTTTTTTAGATGTTCTTTGTCAAGTTAAGAAAATTTACCTCAATTCCTAGTTTTCTGAGAGTTTCTCAAATTATGGATGGGTGATAGATTTTGCCATAAGCTTTTTCTACATCAGTTGATACAGTCACATGATTTTTCTTCCTTAACCTGCTGATTTGGGAAATTCTGCAGAAAATTTTCTAATATTGAACCAGTCTTGCATACTGACATACCTAGAATAAATACATAGTTAGATTCAATTGTCTAGTATTTTGTGAAGGATTATTGAATCTTTGTTCATTAGAGATATTGATATATTGTTTTTATTTCATGTTATGTCTACAGGAGTGTTCTCTCTACTTCCATTTTCTTGAAAAGTCCGTGGAAAATTGGTATAATTTCTCCTTTAAATGCTTGATAGAATTCACCACTAAAGTCATTTGGGCCTGGAACTATTGTGGGGGTGGGTTATTAGCTATTTATTCAATTCCTTTTATAGATATAAGAGTACTCATGTAATCTATTTTTTCTTTTGTGAGTTTTGGCATATTGTGTCTTTTAAGGTATTTGTCCATTTTATATAGGTTATTGAATTTGTGAATATAGAGTTTTTAATATAGTAAATATATTATCATTTTAATGTCCACAAAATCAGTAGTGATAACCCATACCCCTCTTTCACTTCCAATATTTGTAAGTTGTGCATTCTCTCTTTTTTTCTTTATTAGTTTGACTAAATGTTAGCAAGTTTATGGATCTTTTCAAAGAAACAGCTTTCTGTTTCATTGATTTTCTCTACCGTTTTCCTGTTTTCTATTTTACTGATATCTGCTATACTTTATATAATTTTTCCCTTGTTACTTACTTTGGATTTTCTTTTTCTAGTTTCTTAAGGCAGAAGCTTAGGTTACTGATTTTATATCTTTTTTCCTAATATATGCATTTAATGCTATAAATTTATGTACTAGTTCTACTGTATCTCATATATTTTAATAAGTTGTGATTCCATTTTCATTTAATTCCAAATATTTTAATTACTCTTTAGTCTTCTTTTGGGATGCATTTAGGTATTTTGTTAAGTCTTCAAATATCTGAAAAATTTTTCAGTTCTTTCTGTTATTTATATCTACTTTAATTTTTATTGTGGTCTGAGTGTGTACTTTGTATGAACTTTATTCTTTGAAAAATTTTAAGACATTTATGGGCCATAAAGCAGTGTGTCTCATACAAACTAGAAAAAAATGTGTATTCTACTTCTGTTAAGTAGAATATAAACATTAATTATATTAATTTATTTTTATTTTATTTTGAGATGGGGCCTCACTCTGTCACCCAGGCTGGAGTGCAGTGGTCGTCTTGGCACACTGCAACCTCCACATCCCAGGTTAAAGTGATCCTCCCACCTCAGCCCAGAGTAGCTGGGATTACAGGTGTGTGCCACAACACCCGGCTAACTTTTGTATTTTTAATAGAGATGGGGTTTCATCATGTTGGTAAGGCTGGTCTTGAACTCCTGGCCTTAGGAGGTCCATCCACCTTGGCATCCCAAAGTGCTGGGATCACTGGCATGAGCCACCGTGCCTGGCCTGCCTCCTCTTATCTTAATTGAGCATCTTCTATGATTGCATTTTTGTCTCAGCTCTTGGTATATCTCATCACCTCACATGAGATGTGATCTCATCACTTCTTTTGAAAACTAGTGGTAGTTTTCTTAGAATTCATTACATGCATTTTAAGTCTATCTTTAAATAAATTAGAATTGATTGTATACATTTGAGGTCTATCTTCAAATAAAATTGTTACTTCACATGTAATGTAGGTATCTCATAAAAATACTGCCGGATTGTACCTCCTGTACCTTATGACATTGCTATTGCTCATTTCATCTATCCACATTCTATAATTACCCATTTTATGTTACTAAACAGTTATCTTATGGATCAATAACAAAAAAGTTTTTAACTTTAATTTATTCTTTTTTATTTATTGCTTCTTTATTGTGTGTCTGAATTTCTCACTTGCATCATTTTCTCTCCCCTTGAAGAACTTCCTTTAGTATTTCTTGCAAGACAGGTCAGCTGACAATGTATCACTTAAATTTTGTTTTTCTGAAAAAGCTTTCTATTTGCTTTCTTAGTTAAAGGAAATTTCAATATATAGAATTGCTTTATCCCCCTAAAGTCATATGTTGTTGAATATATTTTCAAATACTTATTTGCCATTTTTATATTTCTGTTGGTGACTTATCCACTTATATTGTTTCCCCATTTTTAATTGAATTGTTTGCTTTCTTGTGAAATTTGAAGGGTTTCTTGTGGATTTTGAATAATAGCCTTTATTACAGATTAGTGGATAAAGAAAATGTGGCATATACATACAATGAAATATTATTCATCCTTAAAAAAGAAAGAAATTCTAAAATTTGTGACAGCATTGATGGACCGAGAGAACATAATGCTAAGTAAAATAAGCCAGACACAGAAAGACAAATATACTGCATAATCTCACTTATCTGTGAAATCTAAAAACTTTAAACTCATTAGATGCTAGGGATTAGGAGGTAGGAAAAATGGGGAGATGCTTTTAGTTAAAAGATGAATAAATTCTGGAGACCTAACATATATAGCATAGTAGCTGCAGCTGATAAGAATGCAGTGTATACTTGAATTTTGCTAACAGGAAAGGTCTTACGTATTTCCATATAAGCACACATAGACACACACAGAAAAAGTATAACTTTGTAAGCTGATGAAAATGTTAATTGACTGTGGCTATTACTTCACAATGTATACATACATCACATATTATATACCTTAAATATGTACAATTTTTATTTATCAATCATACTTCAATGAAGCTAGAAAAAAATAAGAAAAATACATATTTGTACAGCATAAGTAATTAATTATGAAAGGGATACATTTTCTAACAATTATAATATCTTTTTCTTTTTTTTTTTTATTATACTTTAAGTTCTAGGGTACATGTGCATAACGTGCAGGTTACATATGTATACATGTGCCATGTTGGTGTGCTGCACCCATCAACTCGTCAGCACCCATCAATTCATCATTTATATCAGGTATAACCCCCCAATGCAATCCCTCCCCCCTTCCCCCTCCCCATGATAGGCCCCAGTGTGTGATGTTCCCCTTCCCGAGTCCAAGTGAGCTCATTGTTCAGTTCCCACCTATGAGTGAGAACATGCGGTGTTTGGTTTTCTCTTCTTGTGATAATTTGCTAAGAATGATGGTTTCCAGCTGCATCCATGTCTCTACAAAGGACGCAAACTCATCCTTTTTTATGGCTGCATAGTATTCCATGGTGTATATGTGCCACATTTTCTTAATCTAGTCTGTCACTGATGGACATTTGGGTTGATTCCAAGTCTTTGCTATTGTGAATAGTGCCGAGACGGCAGCAAAAGCCAAAATTGACAAATGGGATCTAATTAAACTAAAGAGCTTCTGCACAGCAAAAGAAACTACCATCAGAGTGAACAGGCAACCTACAGAATGGGAGAAAAGTTTTGCAATCTACTCATCTGACAAAGGGCTCATTTCCAGAATCTACAAAGAACTCAAACAAATATACAAGAAAAAAACAAACAACCCCATCCAAAAGTGGGGAAAGGATATGAACAGACATTTCTCAAAAGAAGACATTCATACAGCCAACAGACACATGAAAAAATGCTCATCATCACTGGCCATCAGAGAAATGCAAATCAAAACCACAATGAGATACCATCTCACACCAGTTAGAATGGCAATCATTAAAAAATCAGGAAACAACAGGTGTTGGAGAGGATGTGGAGAAATAGGAACACTTTTACACTGTTGGTGGGATTGTAAACTAGTTCAACCATTATGGAAAACAGTATGGCGATTCCTCAAGGACCTAGAACTAGATGTACCATATGACCCAGCCATCCCACTACTGGGTATATACCCAAAGGATTATAAATTATGCTACTACAAAGACATATAATATCTTTTTCTATGTTAGAATATTGTATTGTCATTGGGATTATTGCCACCATTTTCTTCTCTGCACCTGTATTCCTATCTTTATCATAGTGACCAAATCTCCTCTGATAACACTTGATTTTTGCTCATCTGAAATTATATCTTAAATTCCAAAAAGTAAATATTTTCTGATTTTTAGGGAAAAAGAAGTATTTTTTAGATTTCCTAGGTGACCTCTAGAAAAATCATGACAAATTGCCTTATAAAATGAGTGAGGCTAAAATAAATGGGACTTTTTTGGTGTGTCCCATATTTCTTCATCAGTTCCACACATCTATGTGAGTTGCATGAGGTCAAATCTAAAGCGCTCAGCCTTCTCAGTTCATTTTACATAATCTTACATATTAAGATGAATGGTGGCCGGGTGTGGTGGCCCATGCCTGTAATCCCAGCACTTTGGGAGGCTGAGGTGGGCAAATGAAGAGGTCAAGAGATTGAGACGATCATGGCCAACATGGTGAAATCCCATCTCTACTAAAAATACAAAAATTATCTGGACTTCGTGGTACATGCCTGTAGTCTCATCTATTCAGGAGGCTGAGGTAGGAGAATCACTTGAACCCAGGAGGCAGAGGTTGCAGTGAGCCAAGATCGCATCACTGCACTCCAGCCTGGTGACACAGGGAAACTCTGTCTCAAAAAAAAAAAAAAAAAAAAAGAGATGAATTGTTTAGGAACTGTAGACATTTAACTCATAGATTAGAGATTGTAATAGGAAATTGGAGAGTTATATGCCCTCAGGTGAAACACTGGTCTTTATGAGATAGTATTGAACCTAATGTAGAATTTTATTCTTCTCCATTTTTATATTATTGTTTACTATATAAATTAAACACAGTCATTTAGTTGCATCACTAGGTGGTTTTTGTTTTCCTCTAACACTTACTCGAATGTTCTCCTATAAAGTACTGAGCACAACAACTTACTTCTAAATCTCATTGTTTTAAGGATTTATCTTTTTGCCTCATTGGTAGATAATTTTATCAAAGCAAAAAACTGACTCATCTTCCAGTAGACTGAGTATTAATTACACAGTTTCTTTTTCTATCTCTGATCCTCAATTTTATATACTCCACCTTGTAAATGAAATACATCATTCAAACACAGTCTAATTTCTATTTTTCTCTGAGAATTCAGAACAATATACTTGTATTGACTCTCCATGCTTGTAGGACAACATATTATTATTGTAGGACTTTCTCCTTAGTTCAGCTAAAAGCTGCATTCTTGTCACACAGCCATGAAATATTAGGCTCACAGACACTTTGAAGGGTGAGAAAAATGGAAATTATTGGGCGAAAGGGAAAAAAGGGGAAATAGAGACTATCGAGTAAAGTGAGTCCTGCTACCCAACTTCCTGCCTCATAGATTGAATCCCAGCCTCCACCCTGGAACAGAAGAGGCCAGGTTCCTTCCCGCTGTAAACTTCCCAAGGCTCCACCTCAGTGTGCACCCCTCCCAGTGTGCAAGCTGTTCGGAGGTTCTGCCGGGGAGCCCTTTTTACTTGCTGTCTCATTATTTGCATAATTTCATCAAGAATCTGTCCTTTTTCCTTGGGATTTAATTGGACAACCAAGGCCCTACATCTGTTTATAAAGTATGAAAATATCTATTAAGGAACAAGATTGTACTTTAAAGGTTGAGCCAATACCTACTAAGTCCTCCATGAAGAAGCACTTGTTCTATGGTTCCAACCTCACACTGGTAAGGAAGTGTTTTCAGAAGGCCATGAATCTTACCATATTCAGAACCTGGTGGAGAGAAGACTTCACCTATGTGTTTAACTCCTCTTTCTGAAGTTACATGAATAATCAGGGTCAAATATAGTGTGATAAACTTTTTCTTTTTTTGATTAAGAATAACACTTGGAGGCCGGGCCAGTGGCTCACACCTGTAATCCCAGCACTTTGGGAGGCTGAGGCAGGTGGATCAAGAGGTCAGGAGATCAAGACCATCCTGGCTAACATGGTAAAACCCCATCTCTACTGAAACTACAAAAAATTAGCTGGGCATGGTGGCGGGCGTGAACTCGGGAGGCGGAGCTGGAGATTATTGACATGAAAATAAGGAACTAAGTTAGTTATGGATTACCACTAACCGAGGACATTTTTGTGATGGGGACTGCTAAGGACAAGTATCTAAAACTCTGACATAAGACATGCATTTTTAGTGTAATATTACATTATTAAAAGCTATCATCTAAAAGGCCAACCCAAAGATTACTTCATTTTCTTTTGACTTGGCTATGTGTTAGTTGATTTGATCCTAGACACTATGTGATTATGTGATAACTTGTAGGTTTCTCTCTAGTAGAAAAAGATAATGCCAGACCTTATGGATCTGTTACCGTGAAGGATATTAATCAGTTTTAATTCACAACTGATAGGAGTTCATCAAGCATCAGAAAAACTGCTCTTGAGTGCATTTTTACACATTTTTGTGAGTATCACATTTCCAATTGCCTTTTTCTAATAAGTTTAATAAAGTTTAAAATTTATACTTAATAACCAAAAATACAGTGCAATTGGGAATACATTTTTCTTTCAATTTTCTTTTTTAAATTGTGGTGAAATACACATACTGTAAAATTTATCACTTTAATGAACTTTAAATGAACAGTTCAGAGGGCATTACATTCACCATATCGCACAACCTTTACCACCGTCCATTTCCAAAACTCTTTAATCATCCCATATAGAAACTCTGTACCCATTAAACAATAAGTGATTCTTTTTCCTCAGCCTCCCAAGTAGCTGGGATAACAGGTGCACACCACCATGCCCAGCTAATTTTTGTATTTTTAGTAGCGATGGGGTTTCACCATATTGGCCAGGGTGGTCTCGAACTCCTGACCTTGTGATCCACCCGCCTCAGCCTCCCAAAGTTCTGGGATTATAGGTGTGAGCCACCATGCCTAGCCAATGGTGACTTTTAATGCACAGAACTTTTACTTTTGACAAAACTAATTTCTTTGTTATTTTTTTCATTCTCTGTACCTTTGATGTCATATCTAAGAAATCATTGCTAAATCCAACATAAAGTATATTTTCTCCTATTTTTTTTCTAAGAGTTTAAGGGTTGTAGGTGTTACTTTTAAGTCTTTGATCTATTTTAGTTTATTTTTGTATATTATGTAAGTCAAGGGCCCAAACTTTGTATTTTGCCTATGGAGATCCAGTTTTCCCAGTACTATTTGTTATTATTAATCAATTTTACTTCATCTTTTTTTTTTTTTTTTTTTTTTTTTAGATGAAGTTTCGCTCTGTCGCCCAAGCTGCAGTACAGTGGTGCGATCCTGGATCACTGCAAGCTCTGCCTCCCAGGTTCACTCCATTCTCCTGCCTCAGCGTCCTGAGTAGCTGGGACTGCAGGCGCCTGCCACCAGGCCCGGCTAATTTTGTTTTTGTATTTTTAGTAGAGACAGGGTTTCACCGTGTTAGCCAGGATTGTCTCGATCTCCTGACCTTATGATCCGCCCGCCTTGGCCTCCCAAAGTGCTGGGATTGCAGGTGTGAGCCACTGCGCCTGGCCCAGTTTTGCTTCTAACATAGTTATCTTATTCTAACATTTCTTGTTTTGGGGGAAAAATATCTGTAATTTTTTTTTTTTTTACTTGCTCTTGGAGCCAGCTTTCCCACCTACTGATTTCCTCAGGAATAAGTGAAATAAATTTTGACAGAGGTTTATTTTGTATTTGTATGTGAGTTTTATTATTAAGCTTATTATTAATTTTTTTATTAAGCAGAGAAAATTATACTCTGGCCATGTAAATATCCACAGTCTATTACTTCAGAATGTCCTGATTTTTTCTCTTGCTGTAAAGAGGACTCAGGGAATTTACAATAACACAGCTGAATGTTAGAGTCAGGCAGCCATTGTCAATTGGTGGGTCAGAACTGTACATAGATTTTGAAACAAACAACAGCTACAATGACAATTTCTTATAGACAGAGAATGTAAACCCATGCTTTATTTACTCCTCTCCCAAGGAACATAACTAGGCCCAGTTTTTATTCTGAGACTTCTCTACAGGGGTCTTTCATTTGTTCTATAACAGATAACTTGATGGATCTCAAGTGGGTTAAAACTATAATAATAGTGTGAAACATCCAGTTATGTCTTTGTAAGCATTATATGCCGACATTTGCAGTAGGCTTTCATGAAATTATTTAAGGCTTTGAGACCCTGGAACAAACTTAGAACCATTGTATTAATAGTGGCTACAAACTAGTATTAGCCAGAGGGGTTTTGGAAGATTATATTGATTTCTTAGATATATTTGTGTCAGAGAGGCAACTGCAAGTTAATCTCTACTCTCAGTGAAAGGCTTAATGTGGACACCTATAAAATCCCCAGTAGTTATAACTTGCAGGAATCTCTCCAGAGGGACAGCATCATACCCAAAAGGGCAACATTAATTTCCTCAGGACAGATCAGCAATTAAAAGAACACAGAACTAGGCAAGAGTCAACTTCTCCCTTAAAAATGTATTTCTCAACTAAATGAAAGCACATTTTGAGAAAGAAAGATGTGTAAGATATAGAAATATTAAAGTAAGGGCTACAGTACATATAATACAAAGCAAATGAAGAGAGGAGGCTAAATATCAAATTTGTGGGTAGTGAGTTATACTCAGCTACTTCATTTGACAGTTTAAGAAGTCAGATATAAGTCAAAAGGAGTAACTTCTATCTCTTTGGAAAAGTTAATTGATAATATGCCATTGTCAATAACTGAAGATGGTATCAGTGTTCTCTAGATGTTTAAAATATTGTAAGACATTTGTTCATATAAAACTCGTTAATCATCTCGCTTGCTATGGGCTTTTTAAAAAGAATTAAGGGCTACTCCTTTTGGTAAACATGTAACTCTCTATATTGAAAAAATCAGATTGTAAATTCACTTGCTATCCTTTCCTTCAACACAAACATTAGCCTCAAATGCAAAATGACATGGATTCAGAGTAAATTAAGTGAAAATCGAAATGATTGTTAGCAACAGAAGAAAACTTATACGAATAACTTATCTTTTAAAAGTAACATATTGGCTGGGCATAGTGGCTCATGCCTGTAATCCCAGCATTTTGGCAGGTGGAGGCGGGCAGATCACTTGAGGTCAGGAGTTCGAGATCAGCCTGGCCAACATGGTGAAACCTCATATCTATTAAAAATACAAAAAATGGGCTGGTCATGGTGGCTCACACCTATAATTCCAGCACTTTGGGAAGCTAAGGCAGGTGGCTCAGGAGGTCAGGAGTTCAAGACCAGCCTGGCCAACATGGTGAAACCCTGTCTCTACTAAAAATAAAAAAATTACCCAGACATGGTGGCACGTGCCTGTAATCTATATGGTAAACTGAGGTATTTTTAAAATAGGCTAAATTAAGGCCTAAACTAGAAAAATATTTTTTCTAAGAGAAATAATGTGTTGGTACTATTAAACATGATACGGGGAAATTGATGGAAATCAGTCACTAATTAAACATGAAACGTAAGGAAATAAAATAATTTGATAGAATGCTGAGGTTTTAAGCCTAAGTATTGGGAGAATGGTGATGCCTTTTGCAGAGGTAGGAAATGTTGAAGATACAGCTGATTTTTGATGACTAGTAATTTTACAGTCATGAACCATGTAAATACATTTCAGTAAATGGTGGACCACATATTGGTCCTGTAGGATTGTAATGGAGCTGAGAAATTCCTATTTCCTAGTGATGTCATTGTCAGTGTAACATCATCGCACAATGCATTACTCACATGTCTGTGCTGATGCTGGTGTAAACAGACCTATTGTGCTGCCAGGCCTCTAGCACATACAATTACTTACAGAACATAATACCTGATAAAGATAGTAAGTGATAATATTACTGGTTTATACATTTACTACTTTATTCTTTTTATCTTTTTTGGGGGGGGTGGAATGGAGTCTCGCTCTGTTGCCCAGGCTGGAGTTGCAATGGTGCAATTTCAGCTTATTGCAACCTCCACCTCCCAGTTTCAAGCAATTCTGCTGCCTCAGCCTCCCAAGTAGCTGGGACTACAGGTACTCACCACCGCACCTGCCTAATTTTTGTATTTTTAGTAGAAACAGGGTTTCACCACGTTGGCCAGGCTGCTCTTGAACTCCTGCCCTCAAGTGATCCTCCCACCTTGGCCTCCCAAAGTGTTGGGATTACAGGCATGAGTCACCACGCCTGGCCCTTTTTACCACGTTTTGAGAATGTACTACTTATTTAAAAAGAAAAAGAAAACTGAACAGTAGAGCAACTTCAGGCAGGTCCTTCAGGAGGTATCCAGAAGGAGAGATTGTTATCATAGGAGATGGCAGCTTCGTGCATGTTATTGCCCCAAGGAACTTCCATTGAGACAGGATATGAAGGTGGGAGACAATGATGTTGATGATCCTGTCCCTGTATAGGCCTAAACTAATGTGTGTGTTTGTGTTTGTTTTTATAAAAGAGTTAAAAAGTAACACAAAAATAAAAAATAGAAAAAAGCTATAGACTGGGATATAAAGAAAATAATATTTTTAGAGCTGTACAATATGTTTATCTTTTAAGCTAAGAGTTGTGACAAAAGAGCCAAAAAGGTTAAAAAAAGTATATAAAATAAAAAAAATACAGTAAGCTAAAGCTAATTTATTATTGATAGAAGAAAACAATTTAAAAAACAAATTTGGCATAGCCTAAGTGTACATCCAGTATTGCTAAAGTCTACAATAGTGCCCATAATATCCTAGGCCTTCATATTCATTTACCACTCACTCACTTACCCAGAGCAACTTCCAGTTGTGCAAGCTCCATTCATGGTAAGTGCCCTCTACAAGTGTACCTTTTTTTTTTTTTACTGCACCTTTTCTATGATTAGATGCAAAAATACCTACCACTGGGTTACAATTGCCTGCAGTACTTAGTACAGTAACAGGCTGTACTGATTTGCAACCTAGGAGCTGTTTGGATGAACGGAGGCAAGATGGTGCATTTCCGGGTTCTTCATCACCCCCCTCCCAACTTTTCCCGCGCAGGTGAAAATGCAGCCGGCGACCCGGGAAGGTGCAGACCAACTGGGCATGCGCCAGGTGACGTCAATCCGAAGAGACCAAGATTTACCTGGTCGCACCTGCAGAACGCCCCCGACACGCCCGTGCCCCACCTATTACCCTCCCACTCCTAGAAAAGCCGCTCTCGGCCATTGAGCTGCGTGGCCTTCTCACAGCCCCACTCCTGTCGGGATGTCGGGACTGTGGGAACTCCGTCCGAGAGCTTCACCGGGGGGACTCTGTCGGCCTCCTTTGCCGGAGGCTGATAGACTTCTCCCCCACACCTTAAGTGACCAAAAATAAACTTGCAGTTTTGCTCCTACACTTGCCTACCCACTGGTTCTTTTGTGCCCGCTTGGCTGGTCTTAGAAAAACAAATCAGTTGGTGCCGAAACCCCAGAGGAGACCCCTCCTCAGGCCTCTAGGGTTTGAGGAACCTCCTCCTGCTCCCACGCCGCAGATGGACCAGGACCTGAGACCCGCTTCCCTCACTCTCATGGCCTCTCTGGGGTAAGTGCCCTTGTCTCCTCTTTACCTCCCTCGACCAGAAATCCTGCGCAGGTCCGAGGTCCATTTTGAGCCACCAAGTGGTTCGGGATCCACCATGTGGCTCGGGCGACCCGTTCAGGACGGAGATGTCCGCCTGAAGGTAATCTCCACTTTGGCTCCATGAGCCTCCAGTCTGTCT
>NC_045442.1:90194402-90212658 GCF_002776525.5 Piliocolobus tephrosceles | reverse complement strand
GCCTGAAGGTAATCTCCACTTTGGCTCCATGAGCCTCCAGTCTGTCTCTGCTGGTTCCAAAGGACACTTTGAAGCCAGGCAGAGATCCACTTCCATTTCCATTGTGTCCATTGTGTGTCGGTAAAGAGGAAACAAACGGGAAACCCCCCAGTCCAAATTTCCAAAGAGCACCCCCTTAGGGTGCCTCCTAGACAATTTAAAAACCTTACAGCTTGAACAAGACCTTAGAAGGAAGCGGTTAATTTTCCTTTCCACTGTGGCGTGATCGACCTCAGCAATTTCTGCCAGCGGCTAGGCAAGTGGTCCGAAATTAATTTACATACAAGGCTTTTGGGCCTTAGGCTCTCGTCCCTATACTCCTTCTCTCCCCGCTCTCCCCAACCCCTCCCTTCCTGCCCAGACTCCTCCTCCTCCCCCCATCCAGACTCCTCCTTCCTCCTCCTTATCTACTAGTAATCCACTCCGTCCCATGTCTCCTTCAGGGCCCCCAACTGGCTGTCTTGAGTCTCCTATCTCTGCCCACACCCTCCTACAGTGTTAGCACTTTTGTGAGAGGTGGCTGGGGCGGAGGGGGTAGTCAGAGTACATGTCCATTTTTCATTGGCCGATCTTTCCAAAATTGAGAAGCGTTTAGGTGATTTCTCAGCTAATCCTACCATATACATAAAGGAATTTAGACACCTTTGTCAGGCCTATGACTTAACTTGGCATGACCTCCAGGTTATACTAACCTCTACCCTAAACTGACTGAGGTTCTAACCCAGTATACCCGGTTAGATCTGGCCTCCCCCACAGGGGTCACCATTTTGGTGTCTTATTTCATTTCTCAGTCAGCTCCTGACATTCGTAAAAAACTTCAAAAGGTAGAGGATGGTCCTCAGACACCAGTACAAGACCTAGTTAAATTAGCCTTTAAGATCTATAACTTCAGAGAGGAGACGGCAGGCTTGCCTTGAACAGAAGTTACAGCTCCTAGCAGCGGCTTTACAGCCCAGTCATAACCCCAGGCCAGAGAGCACATACTACGCAGACTCCAAGGCTACAAAAGGAGCCTGCCTGCTATAAGTGCGGCAAGGCAGGACACTATGCCAACAGGTGTCCGCAAGGTCCCCGAGCCCCAAGGCAGCCTTGCTATAAGTGCAAGGCATCAGGACATTAGGCCAGTGAATGTCCTAACCCTCGTCCACCAGCAACCCCCTGCCCTGCTTGCCAGCAGGGAGGACACTGGAAGTCTGATTGCCCCACCCTGAGAACAGGTGCTGCATCTCCACGTGACCCCCTTTCCCAGGATCCTGGGAGCTCCTTCCAGCTCCTACATCTGGACGATGACAACTGAAGGTGCCGAGACTCGGGGACTCCCATCACCCTCGCCGAGCTGCGGTTAACTCTCCTGGTAGCGGATAAGACAGTTACTTTTTAAATCAACAGTGAGGCTACCTATTCTGTTTTGCCATCCTTCTCTGGACCTAGCCTTCCATCCAATATCTCTGTAGTAGGAGTAAGTGGAAAGCCATCCACTCCACGAAAAACTCCACTCCTTAATTGCTGCCTGGCCAACAACTACTTTGCGCACTCGTTCCTCATTCCCAACTAAAAAGGGCCCCTACCGAAAGCAATCAGTGGAAATCAGTTTGGCTTTCCCCCACTCGCCTCAAACTTACTAAATTTTCTTAACTATCTCATACTCCCCAACCTTGCCAGGACTATCCTTCTGGGTTTTGCCCATATTCCAACAAATGCTTCCATTCCTCATTCCTATACTAATACTGTGCCTTATTTTATTTTTCATCCGTGCGTCCAAATACCAACCATAGGCCCCGACCTTAACAACGCCCCTTAACAGCAGGAAGTAGCCAGACAGACCACGGCGCCCCTTTATCACTATTACCAATAAAAGGTTGGACTGTTTGGACAAACGGAGGCAAGATGGTGCACTTCCGGGTTCTTCATCCCCCCCCCGCCTCAACTTTTCCCGCGCACGCGAAAATGCAGCTGGCTACCCGGGAAGGTGCAGACCAACTGGGCATGCGCCAGGTGACGTCAATCCGAAGAGACCAAGATTTACCTGGTCGCACCTGCAGAACGCCCCTGACACACCCGTGCCCCGCCTATTGCCCTCCCACTCCTAGAAAAGCCGCTCTCGGCCATTGAGCCACGCGGCCTTCTCACAGCCCCACTCCTGTCAGGATGTTGGGACTGTGGGAACTCCATCCGAGAGCCCCACCGGGGGACTCTGCCGGCCTCCTTTGCCGGAGGCCGACAGACTTCTCCCCCACACCTTATGTTACCAAAAATAAACATGCAGTTTTGCTCCTACACTTGCCTACCCACTGGTTCTTTTGCGCCCACTGGGCTGGTCTTAGAAAAACAAATCAGGAGCAACAAGCCATACCATATGCTCTAGGAGTGTAGTAGGCTATCCCATCTATGTTTGTATAAGTACACTCTAAGACACTTGCACAATGACAAAACTGCCTAATGACACATTTCTCCAAATTTATTCCATCATCAAGTGTTGCATGCCTATATGCACACATATGCAGGGGCATGCAGAGAGGGCAATTCCTGTGTCCCAGGCACTGCTTTATGCTTGATAAACCTGTGATGCACCCTCAGTACAATCTTACCCAGACACAGGCACCATTATTTTCCCTATTTCACAAATAAATAAACTGAACACAGTTGCTAAGATCACATAACTATGAAAGAGAGAAAAGAAATTTAAGCTGATCATAGAGCTCTTTCTATTAATGATTATGATATACTTTGTATTGTTCTGTCTAGCTTTGGTCATCATTTTATGAAGAAAAACAAAATAGATTGACAAAATTCAAAAATTTTTAACATAAAATTTAAAAAAAAAAACTTGATGCAAGTTATACAGTGAGGGATAGTCCAGGCATGGTGGTTCATGCCTGTGATCCCAGTACTTTGGGAGGCTGAGGCAAGCGGATCACAAGGTCAGGAGATCGAGACCATCCTGCCTTACATGGTGAAACTCCATCTCTACTAAAAATACAAAAAGTTAGCCGGGCATGGTGGCAGGCGCCTGTAGCCCCAGATACTTGGAAGGCTGAGGCAGGAGAATTGCTTGAACCTGGGAAGCCGAAGTTGCAGTGAGCCAAGATCCTGCCACCGCACTCCAGCCTGGGCAACAGAGCAAGACTCTGTCTCAGAGAAAGAAAAAATAATAAAATTTTTAAAAAAGTATTAAAGTGAGGGATAAATGGGGCTGGGCGTGGTGGCTCATGCCTGTAATCTCAGCACTTTGGGAGGCCGAGGTGGGAAGATTGCCTGAGCTCAGGAGTTTGAGACTAGCCTGGGCAACATGGTGAAGCCCCATCTCTATTGAGGATACAAAAAATTAGCTGGGCATTGTGGTGGGTGCCGTAATCCCAGCTACTTGGGAGGCTGAGGCACGAGAATCACTTGAACTCAGGAGGCAGGGGTTGTAGTGAGCTGGGATCACACCACTGCACTGACAAAGGGAGACTCTGTCTCAAAAACAAAGAAAAAGAAAGTGAGGGATAAATGGAGAGAAAGAAACAATCATAAAGATTCCCCTTAACTTCTACCACTAAAAGCAGACACACACACACACACACACACACACACACACACACTCACTATTTAAGACAAGGTCAAAAGGAAAATATCTTTACATATGAAGCCTTCCATTTATGGCTTAACTATCCCTGGAGGCCACATCTAAGAATAACCCTTTTAAAAAGCCATGGTGTGTAAATGAATATGTATTTTGTGTATATTCAGTATATTCAAGGTAAATGGTTGTTTTTATTAAAATAACAAGAGAAAAATAGCGGACCTTCATCTCTCATGAAGAACATGACAGGATGAATTGTTTAGGTCAAATTTTAGAAAGACCAGGCAGGGGGCAGTGGCTCATGCCTGTAATTCCAGCACTTTAAGAGGCCACGGTGGGCAGACCTCCTGAGGTCGGGAGTTCGAGACCAGCCTGACCAACATGGAGAAACCCCGTCTCTACTAAAAATACAAAATTAGCCAGGCATAGTGGTGCATGCCTGTTATCCCAGCTACTCTGGAGGCTGAAGCAGGAGAATGGCTTGAACTCAAGAGGTGGAGGAGGTTGCTGTGAGCTGAGATCGTGACATTGCACTCCAGCCTGGGAGTGCAATGAAGAAAAGAAAGTTGTACAAATAGGTACAAAGAAACATAATGTTTAAAAAATATCCAATGTGAGCCCTGTACCACTGACACAATAGCTTGCTGTGTGCATGACATGAAGCATGCTGGCAGTCCATGCCCAAATGTGCAGAAATGTGCAGTGCTCTATTTTCATTCCTCCTATGGACTGTCTTTCTTTCTGATCACATGACTTTTGAAGATAATAGATATCAAGCACACAGAATTACTATTTGTGATCTCTGATTACCAAAGCACATACAAACAAACCTCCCACCACCAGATTGTATAGCGAGGATATGGTCAACATTTGGATATGTGGGTGACCTTCCACAATTTGAGTCAAACCAGTTACAAAATAAACTTCCTCATTTAGTAAACAAAGGGAACATTGAAGGTTTTTTTTTTTTTTTTTTTACTGAAAATTTGTAAACATGAATGTGTCTGTTCATCACAATTTTGGAATGCCTTGAAATGCCAGGGTAAATAAGGAATATAAATGTCTGCTTTCAGTAATTACAGTTATACAACTCAAGGAGGAAAAGCAACACCAATGTTTTTCATACGTCCTGAATGCATGCAGCACAGATACAGAAATTAAGAATCATAAATTCAGCTGTGAATCCATCTGGTCCTGGACTTTTTTTGGTTGGTAGGCTATTAATTATTGCCTCAATTTCAGAGCCTGCTATTGGTCTATTCAGGGATTCAACTTCTTCCTGGTTTAGTCTTGGAAGAGTGTAAGTGTCCAGGAAATTATCCATTTCTTCTAGATTTTCTAGTTGATTTGCATAGAGGTGTTTATAGTATTCTCTGATGGTAGTTTGTATTTCTGTGGGGTTGGTGGTGATATCCCCTTTATCATTTTTATTGCGTCTATTTGATTCTTCTCTCTTTTCTTCTTTATTAGTCTTGCCAGCAGTCTGTCAATTTTGTTGATCTTTTCAAAAAACCAACTCCTGGATTCATTACCATTCAGGACATAGGCATGGGCAAGGACTTCATGTCTAAAACACCAAAAGCAATGGCAGCAAAAGCCAAAATTGACAAATGGGATCTCATTAAACTAAAGAGCTTCTGCACAGCAAAAGAAACTACCATCAGAGTGAACAGGCAACCTACAGAATGGGAGAAAAGTTTTGCAATCTACTCATCTGACAAAGGGCTAATATCCAGAATCTACAAAGAACTCAAACAAATTTACAAGAAAAAAACAAACAACCCCATCCAAAAGTGGGCAAAGGATATGAACAGACATTTCTCAAAAGAAGACATTCATACAGCCAACAGACACATGAAAAAATGCTCATCATCACTCGCTATCAGAGAAATGCAAATCAAAACCACAATGAGATACCATCTCACACCAGTTAGAATGGCAATCATTAAAAAGTCAGGAAACAACAGGTGCTGGAGAGGATGTGGAGAAATAGGAACACTTTTACACTGTTGGTGGTTTTGTAAACTAGTTCAACCATTATGGAAAACAGTATGGCGATTCCTCAAGGATCTAGATCTAGATGTATCATATGACCCAGCCATCCCACTACTGGGTATATACCCAAAGGATTATAAATAATGCTGCTATAAAGACACATGCACACGTATGTTTATTGTGGCACTATTCACAATAGCAAAGACTTGGAATCAACCCAAATGTCCATCAGTGACAGACTGGATTAAGAAAATGTGGCACATATACACCATGGAATATTATGCAGCCATAAAAAAGGATGAGTTTGCATCCTTTGTAGGGACATGGATGCAGCTGGAAACCATCATTCTTAGCAAACTATCACAGGAACAGAAAACCAAACACCACATGTTCTCACTCATAGGTGGGAACTGAACAATGACATCACTTGGACTCGGGAAGGGGAACATCACACATCAGGGCCTATCATGGGGGGGAGAGGGGAGGGATTGCATTGGGAGTTATACCTGATATAAATGACAAATCGATGGGTGCTGACGAGTTGATGGGTGCAGCACACCAACATGGCACAAGTATACATATGTAACAAATCTGCACATCATGCACATGTACCCTAGAACTTAAAGTATAATAATAATAATAATAAAAGAATAGGGTTTAAAAAAATCATAAATTGTGTAGAGTGCAGAAATTGCACTGTGTAGTGAGAAACTGTCTTTACAAAAATTGTGATGATTCAGTTGCACAAGATGGCTCAAAATGATGGGAAGTTTCTCAAATAACCATTTTAAATCTGGAATGGTGCTGAATCACTATTTCTGTTTCACACACATCCATTTTTAATCTCTTAATTTAGACTACAAGTAGTGCTTCTAAATGATTATCCTTAATACTTAACATACATAGTGAACATAATTTCAAAATATGTTCAGATTATTACATTCTAGAGTTTCAAAAAGTAAAACAAAATGTCTTCATTTGAATTGAGATTGACATAATCTAAACTGTATCCCTTTATTTTTCTCTTAATTGAAAATAAGAATACTTTGAAAATCAACTTCCTGGGAGAATGTTTGAAGAACACTAAGCTTTTAAAATATTTATGAACCTGAATGGAAAAATAGTTTTATTAACTTGTGAAATAGTGTTCTTCATATTACTTTTCTCCTCTTTTCAATTTTTATTTTCTACCTAAATTTACACTTTGTTTCCTTTTATTTACATAGATTACCTTTCAGTTAATAGACCCTTAATAGGTGATCAAACAAAATGTTATTTTTTGAAAAGTTTAAGGAAGATAAAACAGAACAAAACCTCTATTCTAGAGCATATCATATATTGAGAAAAACAGACAATTCTTGGACAAATTCTAAAATAAAAAATGAGATACAATTTCTAAATCTTTATTCTTATAAACAACTGAAATAATGTTTTTTAAAAAACAGAAAATGTGCAGAGGTAAGCAATATGGAAAATTGCTTTCATCTCTTCTAACTACTTTTTCACTTATACTCACACACACATGCAAACACACACACACATATACACACAAAATCCGGAGACTATAATTTTGTAAAAGCACTGCAAAAGAAAAGTAATGTAGATGGAAAATGGAAATGAAACCCTGGCAAGTAATTGTATTTCTGTTTTATCAGTGATAAAAGGTAAGGTCTTTCCAATAGTCTTTCAGATGTTTCTCTTGTGAGCATTTGAATATAACTCCAATGTGTGGAACAAAACATCCACCTACTTGGATTAAAGTTCATCCTGTAGAAAGAGCTAAGGTCACAACTGCAGATATGCCTTTGCAGCATACACACTTCAGAGGTCTTAGTGTCATAGAAGCTAGAAGTCAGTCAAAAGAGTTGGTTTTGACATCACAATTCTCAACCAAAATAAAATTCCATAAAGAGACTGGAAAATATTCTACCGGTAATTTAAATATAAGCTGTCTGTGTTTTCATTCTACACCCAACCACTTCACAGCAAAAAGACATTTTTTATTGCACAGACAGAAATAATACATCTTGAAAGCCAAAATCCTGGTATCAGTTTAAGGCTTATAAAATACATTTATAAGATATTGCTTGAGTATGACAAAATTTTACTTACATATGCCTATCTTTAAATCTTTTTTCATAATAACTGAATCTTGTCTATATCAATATTCATTCTTTCCCATTCTAACGTTAGCAAAAGTCTATCTTTGCTCTAAAATATACATTTCAAATTTAATTCCATATAAAATGCCAATTCTAATTCTCATTTTTTCCTAGCAAGCAAGTATCCCAACCTCATAATTTTTGCCAAGCCTTGGTCAAGAAATGTTATATTTAAAAAGCAAACAATGTTTGAGCCTGCAACTCCAGGAAAGCCTTTATCGAAAACCAACGAACTTTTGGGGGCTGTTGAAAAGCGACCAGAGGGGCCAATTAGCTGTTGCACAATTGGAATCTTCATGATGCTTTGTCAATAATTTATAAAATGGAGAGGGCAGAAGGGGTCACTGTCACTAAAGGGAAGTTAAAACTAAAATGTACTTCTCACATATTGTGCTCCAGAAAGCAAGAGGATAATTTTTTCTCCAGAAGAAATTCATTTTGATGTAAAGCAGACAATAAATTGTACTTTATCAGCCGGGCGCGGTGGCTCAAGCCTGCAATCCCAGCACTTTGGGAGGCCGAGACGGGCGGATCACGAGGTCAGGAGATCGAGACCATCCTGGCTAACACGGTGAAACCCCGTCTCTACTAAAAACTACAAAAAACTAGCCGGGCGAGGTGGTGGCGCCTGTAGTCCCAGCTACCCGGGAGGCTGAGGCAGGAGAATGGCGTGAACCCGGGAGGCGGAGCTTGCAGTGAGCTGAGATCGGGCCACAGCACTCCAGCCTGGGCGACAGAGCGAGACTCCGTCTCAAAAAAAAAAAAAAAAAAAAAAAAAAAAAAAAAAAATTGTACTTTATCAAAGGCTAACAATTGTGCAGTAGTTATAATCTGTTTTTATATACTATTTCTTACCTGCCTTGTATTTCAAATTGTTGGTTGATGCAAATACATTGTTTTAATTTTTCCCCTATTGCTATTTCTATCCATTCCTATAATTCTACTTATTCCCATTTCTTCATTTCCTTAAAGAGAAGAATAATTAATCTTTATTTTTTTCTTTTTTCAATCAGTAAATGAAGAAGCACAGTAGACAAAAATATTTCTCATTTACCTTTTTGTCTTAGGCATCAAGTTTTATATTATTCACAAAGAAATGAATGTGAATTTCTCATTCTATTTCCTTTTTAGCATACTCTGAAACTAGGAGTCCTATGGAGAGGTGACAATGTGCTAGCAGCCCTCACACTTGGTGCCTCCTCGGCCTCGGCATCCACTCTGGTGGTGCTTGAGGAGCCCTTCAGCCCGCGACTGCACTGTGGGAGCCCCTCTCTGGGCTGGCCTAGGCCGGAGCCTGCTCCCTCTGCTTGCCAGGAGGTGTGGAGAGAGAGGCGCTGCGGGAACTGGGGCTGCACCTGGTGCTCACAGGCCAGCGTGAGTTCTGGCAGGTGTGGGCTTAGCAGGCCCCACACTCGGAGCGGCTGGCCGATCTGCAGGCCCAGGGCAGTGAGGAGCTAGGAGCTTAGCCCCCGGGCCAGCAGCTGCGGAGTTTGCAAAGGGTCCCCCAGCACTGCCAGCCCGTGTGCACCACAGCTGGAATTCTCGCTGGGCCTCAGCCACCTCCCCGTGTGGCAGGGCTTGGGACCTGCAGCCTGCCATGTCTGAGCCTCCCCACTTCCCCCTCTCTCTCCCCCATCCTCCCTCCCAAAAGGGCTGACATTACAGGCGTGAGCCACCGCTCCCGGACCATAAAATTCTTTAGGTGAAAATAAATTTACTGCATTAGCATCTAGAGGAGTCTTAAAACCTGGTTTTCTTTTAGCTTCTGAACAGAATTAACATGAATGATTTCTTTCCAGCCTCTGTCTTAAGTTTAAGTCATTTCCCTATGCCATGGCATGAAAGATAGACCAAATTCTGATGGAGGAAAGGGGAGATAAAAAATAGTAGCTTATATTAAGTAATCAAAATTTATTCAGGGACAATTAAAGGATGCAGATCAACATATGTAGCCACTCAGAAAAGTAATTTAACACACAAACTTTACCAAGTAGATTCATCTTAAGTGCCCCTGAACTGTTCCACAGTCATCTCAGCACCCAATATTCTTGGCACTAAGGCATGTGCTCCTGGGTCTTTTATGTGTTGAGAAAGTAGCCCCTCCATTCAGTCCATGATGCTACCACCTTTCCTTTGAGCATATGTAACCATGGTTCCACCTCCTAACTTTTTTTTGCTTTTATCTCCTACTTTGGGCAGTCCCATGCAACTTCCTTGCCTTCAATTACAACTTAACATAGAGGACTCTGAAACCTTGATTTGATCTCAATTCAGACCCATCAAGACTGACTCACTTGGTCAACTCTTTCTGTATCAGACTGTGTTTGAGTATATCCTTCTCAGCCAGTTCCAAATCACTTGGACCTCTGTGAAATGCTTCTGTAGATACTGCTTCAGTGATTCCTATATTCCTCCTTGTTCCTTTTTTACCCTCAGCATAGACCTCTCTCATGGTTATCCACTAACTTCTTCTCTGAATGCTCACCTTCAGAGTAGCAAACTCTTTTGCAACATAGAGGACTCTGAAACCTTGATCTGATCTCAATTCAGACCCATCAAGACTGACTCACGTGGTCGACTCTTTCTGTATCAAACTGTGTTTGAGTACATCCTTCTCAGTCATGTCCAAATCACTTGGACTTCTGTGAAATATTTCTGTAGATACTGCTTCAGTGATTCCTATATTCTCCCTTGTTCCTTTTTTACCCTCGGCATAGACCTCTCTCATGGTTATCCACCAACTTCTTCACTGAATGCTCACCTTCAGAGTAACAAACTCTTTTGCAAGTCTATATGACCAGGAGCAGTGGCTCATGCCTGTAATCCCAACTTATTTTTTTTTTCAAAACAGAGTCTCGCACTGGAGTGCAGTGGAGTGATCTCAGGTTCAAGCAATCCTCCTGCCTTAGCCTCCCAAGTAGCTGGGATTACAGTCACCTGTCACCACACCAAGCTATTTTTTTGTATTTTTAGTAGTATATATACACTACATTTTGTATTTAGTACATATATGTACATATATATACACACACACATACCTATATACATATATATATATATCATCAGGGGTCTGATATATATATATGTGTGTATATATGTATAAAATCCATATCTATATATATATCTCATCAGGGGTCTGATATATATATATATTATATATATGTATAAAATCAGACTATATTTTACATAGGAACACATAGGAACATTTTACATAGGAACATATTTTTTTATATATATAAAATCAAACTCCATTTTACATAGGAACACAATCTTGTTCTTTTTAAACATAAATTATTTCTGTTTATCTTCTATTACAATTTTTCAGAAAGTTCTCCACTATATATTTTTAAAAGATCCTTTAATACTGATATTTTATTCCACTTGTGAGTAAAACAATATATCTTATTGTTCTGAAAGAAAGCTTTTTTAAAAAAGAGAATTCATACATATGCAAATTCAGATCATTCAGAAGTTGAAAATAACTAGAAATTAATAAGACAAAAATGTGTTAAAATATTGGAAGCTCAAAGCAAATATAAATTTTACTTTTTCTTTTAGGTGGATCTGAACTGGTCTTGTAAAAACGTTCTAAGTTTGGAGAAATGCTTTTAAAAAATTGAGAAAGAAGTAATGCAAATAAAAATATCAGTTAAAGCAAATTTCAAAGAAAAGCAAGGAAAAGATTTCAAGAGCATGAAACATTTGGAAAGAATCCAAAGTTCTCATATAAATACAGAAACAGTATGTGAATGTGCTAACATATGGTGAAGAGAAGTTCTCTAAAGAGGAATTTGGAGGAAAGAGACTTTATTCCAGTGAACAGTTTGCAAACTGAGGAGACATAGCCTTCTGTGTTCCAGAGAACAAACGAGGAGTCTAGCTTTTATAGGGAATGTTCTTGCCCAGGTTCCCAGTCAGGTCCTCCTATGTAAATAAAGGATCCACATTTGCTTAGTTCTGATAGGTGGATGCAAGCCACAGCCTATCGGTTAGTTTAGATGTTATGAACATGTACAGTCAGCTATGAAATCCCTGAAGTTAAGCAAATATGTGTATTTTCCAGAAAATCAGAGGAAGATGTGACCTCTAATCAGCAAATGGTCATTTTGGCTCCTTTTTACATTTAAACCCGGTTAGCCCCTTGAACTTTATCTCGAGAGATTGGCTTTTTCAGGTTCACAACATTCAGGGACTCTCTATGCCTTCAACATGATTTTCTTTTCTTTGTTTCTTCTATTCTCAGAAACCTTCCATTGATGGCAATGCTTCATCCCTTAGGGAAAACGCCACATCACCATGCACAGAAATTGCAGACAGGAAGTAATCTGAGACTTGAAGCCATCAACAAGACGACTCACACAACAGGAGAATGAAATAATTAAGAGTCTAGCACTACAGGGGCTTCTGTTTCTACAATTGATAAAAATGATCACACCTTTCTATTACATTTTTTTCTTTTTCCTTATTTTATTATTATTATTATTTTTTGAGACAGAGTCTTGCTCTTTTGCCAGGCTGGAGTGCAGGGGCACGATCTCTGCTCACTGCAAACTCCATCTCCCGGGTTCAAGAGATTCTCCTGCCTCAGCCACCTGAGTAGCTGGGACTACAGGCATGTGCCACCATGCCCAGCTAATTTTTGTATTTTTAGTAGAGACAGGATTTCACCATGTTAGCCAGGATGGTCTCGATCTCTTGACTTCGTGATCTGCCCACTTCAGCTTCCCAAAGTGTTGGGATTACAGGCGTGAGCCACTGCACCTGGCCTGCACCTCTCTATTTCTTATTTTGACCTAGAAGTGCTAAAAGAAACTAAAGAAAAACTACTTTGCTTATGAAGTTAATCTAACTGAAAGTAATATGTCTCTTTTATGGATTCTTAAAAATTTTTCTTTCTAGATGATATAATTTTACGCTGGATAAATAAAACACACCCAATGTCATACACAACACACAAGTGGCTTGTACTGGTCTGGGGCAGAGACCCACTACTGCACTGGATGGGTTTTAAAACAATACTTAAAGAGGATGTCTGGCATTTAATATGAAGAAGGAGGGAACACCATCAAATTCTTTGAATTGGTCAAGAACCATAAGAAATAAAACACATATATATGACATCTTAGAATATCTGAAAAACCAAGCATCTCTTTTCCTACAAAATTACATAACTATTACCCAGGTATAGCATAGTATATTAAAATATATTAGGTCATAAATTTATATTAGTGCATAAATACTCCATAGAACATTATCAAAGAGTAGATTAGTGACCAAAGCCTAAATATCCCTGGTTGACTTCATCCAGTGAATTAAAAAATTGCAAAAGATAAAATTTCTGTTTCAAGACAACCTTGGTACTACAAAGGATGAGATATGGAAAACACAAGGCAAGATAATACTGAGATTTCAGTCACATAAATAAAATAGAGAAACTCAAATTAACTTGTTAACAACTCCCTTCCTGACTTAGGTATTACACCCCCAATGCATAGGCACACAAACACAAACACACACACACACACACCAGGCACAGTGAAGATCACTGATGGGATGGGCAAGGGGCATGACTAGGGGAAGAACTAGGGTGATTAGATTAGTTATGCAAGAAATCATTGTAGTGCCAAGGAAGTAGTGAGTAGATTTTCATTTCCCCTTTCTGATGGAGTCACATTGGGTGTGTTACGGGTTGTTAATTAGTCTTTTAGCTGTAAGTTGCTTCCATGAGAAACCACATCCAGACCTGTCTCAAAAGATGCTTATTACCTAATACGCTGGCTTGGAAAAAATGAAAGATAGAGATTTGTTTGAGGTTATATTCCTTTGGTGAGAGAAAGATTGCATTTCTTATTGTACATAGAATAATTTCTGGTATTAGGTAGGAATACTTTTGGAAAAGCATATATATAGAAATAATAATGCAGCCAGGTGCAGTGGCACATACCTGTAATTCCAGCTACTTGAGAAGCTGAGGCAGGAAGATGGCTTGAGCCCACGAGTTCCAGGTTGGCGTGAGCTATGGGCAACAGAGCAAGACCTTGTCTCTAAAAAAAAAAACACAAAATAAAAAGCAAAGTAAAAGAAGGAGACACAGTTGAAACAAAAAAAAAAAAAGAAGAAATTATAGTGCACACCAAAGTATCTTTCTTGAAAAGAAAGACCTACCATTACCTTTCCCAAAATCCTTAGTGGCCATAGGGCCAGACACATAATCTATGCTGGATCATTCAGAGAATCTTGTTATTCTATCAACAATTGGTTCAAAAAAGATTCCATAATATAAGTACATATAAACTGATTTTTTTCTGGAACTCTATACTAGGATCAAGAGGAAGAAAAAGAGATTGGGAAGACAAAGTTAGAGCGAGAGAAAGAAAAAGATACAGAACAAGAGAAAGAGATCTCACATCTATGTGTCAAACTTTGTAACTAGAAGTATGTCAGTCAGTGGCTGCCAAAAGCTATATATATGCATATAAAAGTAAGTCCTAGACAATCAGGCAAGAGAAAGAAATAAAGGGTATTCAGTTAGGAAAAGAAGTCAAATTGTCCCTGTTTGCAGATGACATCATTGTATATTTAGAAAACCCCATTATCTCAGCCCAAAATCTCCTTAAGCTGATAAGCAAATTCAGCAAAGTGTCAGGATGCAAAATAAATGTGCAAAAATCACAGGCATTCTTATACACCAGCAACAGACAAACAGAGAGCCAAATCATGAGTGAACTCCCATTCACAATAGCTTCAAAGAGAATAAAATACACAGGAATCCAACTCACAAGGGGTGTAAAAGACCTCTTCAAGGAGAACTACAAACCACTGCTCAGTGAATTAAAGGAGGACTAAAAACAAATGGAAGAACATACCATGCTCATGGATAGGAAGAATCAATATTGTTTAAATGGCCATACTGCCCAAGGTAATTTATAGATTCAATGCCATCCCCATTAAGCTACCAATGACTTTCTTCACAGAATTGGAAAAAACTGCTTTAAAGTTCATATGGAACCAATAAAGAGCCCGCATTGCCAAGACAATCCTAAGCCAAAAGAACAAAGCTGGAGGGATCACACTACCTGACTTCAAACTATACTACAAGGCTACAGTAACCAAAACAGCATGGCACTGGTACCAAAACAGATATAGATCAATGGAACAGAACAGAACCCTGAGAAATAATACCACACATCTACAGCCATCTGATCTTTGACAAACCTGACAAAAACAAGAAATGGGGAAAGGATTCCCTATTTAATAAATGGTGCTGGGAAAATTGGCTAGCCATAAGTAAAAAGCTGAAACTGGATCCTTTCCTTACTCCTTATATGAAAATTAATTCAAGATGGGTTAGAGACTTAAATGTTAGACCTAAAACCGTAAAATCCCTAGACGAAAACCTAGGCAATACCATTCAGGACATAGGCATGGGCAAGGACTTCATGTCTAAAACACCAAAAGCAATGACAACAAAAGCCAACATTGACAAAAGGGATCTAATTAAACTAAAGAGCTTCTGCACAGCAAAAGAAACTACCATCAGAGTGAACGGGCAACCTACAGAATGGGAGAAAAGTTTTGCAATCTACTCATCTGACAAAGGGCTAATATCCAGAACCTACAAAGAACTCAAACAAATTTACAAGAAAAAAACAAACAACCCCATCAAAAAGTGGGGAAAGGATATGAACAGACATTTCTCAAAAGAAGACATTCATATAGCCAACAGACACATGAAAAAATGCTCATCATCACTGGCCACCAGAGAAATGCAAATCAAAACCACAATGAGATACCATCTCACACCAGTTAGAATGGCAATCATTAAAAAGTCAGGAAACAACAGGTGCTGGAGAGGATGTAGAGAAATAGGAACACTTTTACACTGTTTGTGGGACTGTAAACTAGTTCAACTATTGTGTAAAACAGTATGGTGATTCCTCAAGGATCTAGAACTAGAAATACCATTTGACCCAGCCATCCCATTACTAGGGATATATCCAAAGGGTTATAAGTCATGCTGCTATAAAGACACATGCACACGTATGTTTATTGTGACACTATTCACAATAGCAAAGACTTGGAATCAACCCAAATGTCCATCAGTGACAGACTGGATTAAGAAAATGTGGCACATATACACCATGGAATACTATGCAGCCATAAAAAAGGAAGAGTTCGTGTCCTTTGTGGGGACATGGATGCAGCTGGAAACCATCATTCTCAGCAAACTCTGGCAAGAACAGAAAACCAAACACTGCATGTTTTCACTCATAGGTGGGAACTGAACAATGAGATCACTTGGACACAGGAAGGGGAGCATCACACACCGGGTCCTATTGTGGGGATGGGGGAGGGGGTAGGGATAGCATTAGGAGATATACCTAATGTAAATGACGAGTTAATGGGTGCAGCACACCAACATGGCACATGTATACATATGTAACAAACCTGTACGTTGTGCACATGTACCCTAGAACTTAAAGTATAATAAAAATAAATAAATAAATAAAGTAAGCCCTAGAGAAAAAGTAGAGTAGAGAGATTGGGGGAAAGGGACACAGAGTCCTGGCTGACAATATTGGTTTTTTTTTTGACGGAGTCTCACTCTGTCCCCCAGGCTGGAGTGCAGTGGCAAGATCCCGGCTCACCGTAAGCTCCACCTCCTGGGTTCATGCCATTCTCCTGCCTCAGCCTCTGGAGTAGCTGGGACTACAGGCGCCTGCCACCATGCCTGGATAATTTTATTTATTTATTTATTTTTGCATTTTTAGTAGGGACGGGGTTTCACCATGTTAATAAGGATGGTCTCCAACTTCTGACCTCGTGATCTGCCTGCCTCGGCCTCCCAAAGTGCTGGGATTACAGGCATGAGCCACTGTGCCTGGCCTGGCAACATTGTTTTAGTACCTGGATTTCACTGGGCCTGATGATTCTCCTTGAGAACTCCCAGTAGGGTAAACCAGAAAATTCTTAAGCTAGTTTGAATTGACTTTCTGATACTTGAATGTAGGAATTTTTAATATGATCATGTAAATCAAGTAAGACACAAATAACAAGCACCAGAAAATACAACATAGTCCTACAGAAAATTTGGGAATTTAGAAGTCAATATTAGGAAGTGTTGGGCAAATTATTTCTGCACTAATACATGAGCAAAAACTTGCAATTATGCCCCAGGGTCTTAGCTACATATGATGGAGGGAAAAGAGCATTCATTTAAAATTAAGAATTTACATATTAAGGAATTGAAGAGTAAAATCATCTGCTATAAGTCGGTCCAGTAATTATAATTTATGATATCCTGTCACAAAGAAAAATAACAGAAAATGACGAAACTTACTTATTCAAAGTTTAACCTATAAACACATGTGTACACGAGCTGTATATACATATATAAGAAACACAGGAGAAAGGTTGAAAAACATATACTTATTTATTTAAAAATAAATCCTCTTTGTATTTGCCAGAAGAGCTTTCAAAATTAAATATGATTATTAGAATCTATATTATAACTCTTAAGAAGTTTCTAAGCCAGCCAGGCTCACGCCTGTAATCCCAGCACTTTGGGAGGCTGAGGCGGGCAGATCACGAGATCAGGAGATCGAAACCATCCTGGCTAACACAGTGAAACCATGTCTCTACCAAAAATACAAAAAAAAATTAGCCTGGCTTGGTGGCAGGCGCCTGTAGTCCCAGCTACTCAGGAGGCTGAGGCAGGAGAATGGCATGAACCTAGGAGGTAGAGCTTGGAGTGAGTCGAGATCGTGCCCCTGCACTCCAGCCTGGGCAACAGAGCGAGACTCCGTCTCAAAAAAAAAAAAATTTCTAATCCATGACCCAGAGAAAGAGAAACAGTCAGCCATCTCCACATTGACACCATCAAGTAGGGGAGTTGTAAGGCATTCTGTTATGCTTTGAGGGACTCTGAGATTAAGGGAGGTGTGGTGAGCAGAATAGATTCATATTTGGTAATAATTTTTCCCATCTTCATCACTGCCTACCAATCTAAACACACACATGCGCACACACACAGACCACCACTGCCACCGCCACCACCACACACGTTTCGTTCTATGGTTTCTCCCCTAGTATTTCTAAAAAAGACCACAACATCTGATTCCAAAAATTAATAAAAGTGTTTTTGCTGCCTGACTTCTTGTATCCCAAGTGTCAATCCCTGTATCCCTAATCAAGCTTGTAATCTAGAAGCTTAAAACTCTTGTAATTATCAAACATTTCTTCTAACTAATAGAATTCTCATTATGATATTGTTATGCCCAGACCGTTTGTTCCCCAAGGAAGACCACCAGAGTCCAGAGTCAAAGCCAAGCGGCAAGGATCTTTACTGCAAGTTCGAACTTGGTCCCTCTGGTCCATAACATACAAGAGGGCCTCGAACGATGCATGCGCTCGCTTTTTATAGCCCGATGAAAACAGGATATGTAAGGTTACAGAGAAACAAGGGAATTCTTTAGGTTACAGCATTACAATTGGT
>NC_045442.1:90178892-90189402 GCF_002776525.5 Piliocolobus tephrosceles | reverse complement strand
GTTTTCATAAAGCCAAAATCTCCAGACAAAGGGGTTAGGAACTGGTTTTGTGTTTGCCGCAGTGGCCACTAGGGCGACTAACGTTAGGGTTAGACTACCTAGCTGCATGTTTGCAGTGAGCTATGCTGCCGGCGCAGGGTGAGTTTTAAGGGGTTGTTCTTAGCTCTGTCCACAGTCCACGTGGTCGGTGCTTCAGTCACTGCCATGAGTGGTCCAAGAAGGTTGGAGGTCGGGTCCACTGGTTTGACGTGGGTGTAGTGGATCCACGACGCGATGCCTTCTACCTTCAGGGCGGTGGGTGTGGTTAGAAGTACCTGGAATGGTCCTTTCCACCTGGGTTCTAAGGTCTCTTGTCAGTGTCGCTTGACCAGGACCCAGTCTCCCGGCTGGTATGGATGGGGTGTCAGTGGGGGGCCAGTCTCATATAATTCCTTCAGCTTAGGCCAGATTTCCTGATGAATTTTCTGCAAGACTTGTAGGGAAAATAAGAGTTCAGAGACATTTTCTGTTTCAGATTTAAGCAGATCATCTTTTAGGCTGGGAACCAGGGGTGGGGGTCTGCCATACATGATTTCATAAGGGGTAAGGCCCAGTCTGTAAGGGGTATTACAGGCCCGGAACAGAGTGTAGGGGAGAAGGACCACCCAATTAGCACCAGTCTCCATAGTCAATTTAGTTAAGGTCTCCTTTAAGGTCCGATTCATCCTCTCTGCCTGTCCTGAACTCTGGGGCCTGTAAACGCAATGTAGTTTCCAATTTTCCCCAAGGATGGAAGCCAAATCCTGACTTACCTTAGCAACGAAGGCCGGTCCATTATCTGACCCTATCTGGACGGGGAAGCCATACCTGGGGAGGATATCTTCCAGAATTTTCTTTGCTACAACCTGAGCAGTCTCCCTTTTGGTTAGGAATGCTTCAATCCACCCTGAAAAAGTATCTACAAAGACAAGTAAGTACCGATACCCGTATTTCCCTGGCTTTATCTCAGTAAAATCTACTTCCCAGTAGATACCGGGCCTGGTTCCCCTGAGCCTTGTTCCCGTTGCAGCCTGGGATTGAGGGTAGGCGTTGTTAAGCTGGCAGACTTTGCAATTGGTCACGATGCTGCTGGCCGTCTCGGCTATATGTCTGATTTTGAGCTTGGAGCGTCTGATCAGGTCTATCATCCGCCGGGCACCCAGGTGGGTGGTTCGGTGGATGTGTTCTAACACTTGTTGTCCTAATTTTTCTGGTAGGATGATTTGGTCATTAGTATCAGTCCACCACCCATCCTGGATCTGTTTCAGGGGAAGTTTGTCGATCCACTGGAGATCTTGTTCTGAATAGTCAGGGAGATATGGCAAGTCCCGGGGGCCCGGATCAGGGAGCTGGAGTGCAAGGAGTTGACTGGGAGCCTTTGCCACACTCCTTGCAGTTTGGTCTGCCAGAAAGTTGCCTTGAGCAATTGGAGTGGTTGGTTTCTGATGTCCTGGGCAATGTACAATAGCCAATTTTTCTGGTCCCCATAGGGCTGTTAACAGGGCTAGGATCTCTTGCTTGTTTTTTATCTCTTTTCCTTCAGCCGTTAGTAACCCTCACTCCCTGTAAATGGCCCCATGTATGTGCGCCATAGCAAAAGCATATCGGCTATCTGTGTATACTGTCAGCTTCCTCCCTGCCCCTAGGGTAAGAGCTTGGGTGAGCGCTATCAGTTCGGCCTTCTGGGCCGATGTCCCCGGGGGCAGGGGTTCTGCCCAGATTACCTCAGACTCTGAAGTCACCGCTGCTCCAGCATACCTCTGGCTTTGGTGAATGAAGCTGCTTCCATCAGTGAACCAGACGAGGTCTGCATCAGGAAGTGGGCAGTCCTGCAGGTCCTCTCGAACTCCTTGCACCTGGGCCAGTATCTCGGTGCAATCATGGATTGGGGCGTCCAGGTCCGGGTTGGGCAGCAGCGAGGCAGTGTTTAAGGTTGTTGGGGGCAGGAAAGTTATCCTGAGAGGGTTTAGTAGTAGTCCTTGGTAGTGGGTGAGCCGGGCGTTACTTATCCATCGATTAGGTGGCTGTTTGAGTACACCCTCAATGGCATGTGGGGTACTGACCCGTAATTCTTGACCCATGACAACTTTATCAGCATCTTGTACCATCAGAGCCGTGGCTGCAATCATTCGGAGACAAGGGGGCCACCCGGCAGCCACTGTGTCTAATTTCTTTGACAGGTAGGCAACTGGCCTCCGCCAGGGGCCTAAGTTCTGAGTTAGCACCACCTTGGCGACACCCCTGCTCTCGTCCACGTATAAGTGGAAGGGCTTAGTGACGTCAGGTAGTCCCAGTGCAGGCGCAGAGAGCAGGGCAGTTTTGATCTGTTGGAAAGCTGTCTCGGCTTCTTCTGTCCAATTAAATGGCTGCTGTCCCCGGGTTGCCTGATATAAGGGTTTAGCCAGCTCCGGGAACCCAGGTATCCATAGTCTACAAAATCCTGCCGACCCCAGGAATTCCCTTACTTGTCGGGTGGATTGTGGCCTGGGGATCTGCAGAACAGTCTGCTTCCGGGTGGCTGTTAACCAATGCTGCCCTCCTTTTAGCAGGTACCCCAGATATGTTACTTCTGGTTTACAGATTTGAGCTTTCTTTGCCGAGGCCCAGTAGCCTAGATTCCCTAGAGCTTGTAAGAGACCCTTGGTCCCTGGAGGCAAGCTTCTTGGGTCTCGGCTGCAATCAGGAGGTCATCAACATACTGTAGTAAAGTTATTTCAGGGTGTTTGTGTTGGTACTCACCCAAGTCTTCATGGAGAGCCTCATTGAACAGGGTAGGAGAGTTTTTGAATCCCTGCGGCAGCCTGGTCCATGTCAATTGGCCGCTTATGCCCCTTTCAGGGTCAGTCCACTCAAAGGCGAAAAGCTTTTGGCTCTGAGGGGCTAAAGGCAAACTGAAGAAGGCATCTTTCAAATCTAAAACAGTGTACCATTGGTGTTTAGGGTTTAGAGTACTCAGGAGGGTATACGGGTTAGGCACAGTTGGATGTATGTCCATAACCCTCTTATTGACTTCTCTTTAGTCTTGTACAGGTCTGTACTCCCCGCTATTAGGTTTCCGTACGGGCAACAAGGGAGTATTCCAGGGTGAGTGACAGGGCCGAAGGATCCCTTGGTCGAGGAGCCGACGGATGTGGGGCGTAATTCCTACTTTGGCCTCTAGGGGCATTGGGTACTGCGGTACCCGAACGCGATCTGTCCCAGGCTTGAGTTCGACAAACAAGGCAGGACGGTGTTTTGCTAGTCCTAAGCCCCCCGTTTCTGCCCAAGCTCCTGGGTATTGCTGGAGCCAGGTTGCTATCTCCTGGTCAGGGGCCATTTGCTCCTGGTGGAGCCGGTACTCATCCTCTAGGGTTATAGTCAGGACGGGCACAGGCTGATTTTGGGAATTGGTCATGATGGGCCCCTCAGGGAGGAAATGGATCTGTGCTCCCATCTTAGTCAGCAGGTCTCTCCCTAATAAGGGACAGGGGCTCTCAGGAATGACCAGGAAAGAATGGGTTACATTTCTGGCTCCGAGGTTTACTGTTCTTTGTGTTGTCCAGGGGTATTTCTTAATTCCTGTGGCCCCTTGTACCCACGAGGACTTGGAGGATAATTTTCCATTAGTTTCAACTAGGACTGAGTGCTGTGCTCCCGTATCGACCAAGAACTGAACTGGGGACCCCTCCACTGCAAAGTTACCATAGGTTCGGGGAGGGGATCTGAACCCCATCTTCCCTAATCTTTGTCTTGAGTGACTAGCATGGGTGTAGACCTAGGGGGTCCCTGTCCTCGTTGTTTTCTTTTGGGGCAGTCTTTTACCCAGTGGCCAGCTTTCTTACAGTAGGCACATTGATCTTTGCTCAGATTATCCGGTCTGGGGGACCACTTAGGTTGGGTGTTCTCTGGCTGTAGATGCTCTTTTTGGACAACTGCTGCCAGGACCTTAGTCATTTTTTCCTCTGGAGTATCTCTATTATTGTAAACCCGCTGGGCTATCTGTAGGAGGTCCTGAATCCGTTTTCCCTCCAAGTCTTCTAATTTCTGAAGTTTCTTCCTAATGTCTGGGGCCGCCTGATTTACAAAAGACATTACAACAGCTGCCTGACTTCCTGGAGCTTCTGGGTCTATGGGGGTGTACTGTCTAAAGGCTTCCATTAATCTTTCTAAGTAGTTAGTCGGGCTTTCTGTCTTTCCCTGCAAAACAGAGTATACTTTAGCCAAATTAGTGGGCTTGCGAGCTGCCGCCTGGAGACCCGCCATTAGAGTCGGGCGATAAAGGCGTAGCTGTCCCCTACCTTCTGCCGTGTTGTGGTCCCATGCCGGTCTGGTCAGAGGGAAGGTCACATTTATGAGGTCAGGGTTGGCAGTTGGTTGACCGTCGTCCCCTGGAACCAGCTTTCTAGCTTCTACCTGTATTCTCTCTCGCTCCTCCGTTGTGAACAAGATTCGGAGGAGCTGCTGACAATCATCCCAAGTGGGCTGGTGAGTAAACATGACACTATCTAGTAATGCCATTAAATCTTTGGGGTTATCTGAAAACCGAGCACTCTGAGTCTTCCAGTTATACAGATCACTGGTGGAGAATGGCCAGTCCTGGAGCCTGGGAATTCCTGTGTCATCTGGGGGCCCTATTTCCCGAAGGGGTAGAGCCACTGTGGAGTCAGGCGGCTGGGGGGGGGGGGCTAATTTGCAAAGTATGCCCCTGTGTCTCCCCCACGGGCCCTTCAGAGTTACTTTCATTTTCAGCGGGTTCGGATGTGCCGGCCGCCTCCCGTCTGCCCGCTTCCACCCGCGGCGCAGCCCAGGGGACTGGGGCCTGAGGCCCGGAGGGGTACAGAGGGGGTTCTGTGGACAGTGGGTCCTCACTATCAGGTAAAACAAGATAGGGAGGGGCAGTCGGTTGCTTGGATTTTAGCGGCCGAGCAACCAGTGCTTTACAGGGTGCAGAGGCGAATTGGAAAGGGGACAGCCAAGGGGGCGGGTTCTCAGCTAGGTCCTGCCATATAAGGACATATGGGATATGATCCGGGTGACCAGTACACCCTGGTAGGAAAACCTTGGATTTTACTCTAGTGATGACAGGAAGGCGGAATATCCCCTCGGGTGGCCACCCTACATTAAAGCCTGGCCATTTGGAGCGGCATAGAGTAATTAGCTTTTCCTTCCTGATTTCCATACCAAGATCATGGCCCCTCGCTCTAACATCCTTGAAATTACTTGTAAGAAGAGATAGGGGAGTGCTCTGGGCATTACCCATCTTAAGGGGGGGGGGGAGGTTAGGGTTTTGTAGCGCCCGGAGTGGCGTCTGGAACAGGTCCTGCAAGGGAAAGTGAGTTACAGAGTATCAACAACCAGTTATGTCAGTCGCAGGCGCGCTCCAGAAATCTGGGTCAAAATAAATTCAGACAAGAATCAGATGAGAGCCAGGGGACATCTCCCACCGGTCTCCGCTGGCTGTCCTATAGCACGTCCGCCAGGACCTATGCCAGCTTTCAGCTTCAGTTTCAGACCTCGCAAGCCTCAGATTCAGAACGGATTCAGACAGGCAAACAGCCTCAGATTCAGAACGGATTCAGACAGGCTAACAGAGACAAGCCTCAGGTTCTGAACGGATTCAGACAGGCTAACAGCCTCAGATTCAGAACGGATTCAGACAGCCTCAGGTTCTGAACGAATTCAGAGAGCCTGAGACTCAGAACGGACACAGACAGACAAACAGAGATGAGGCTCAGATTCAGAACGGACTCAGAGAGCCTCAGAGTCAGAACGGACACAGACAGACAAACAGAGACGCCGGCTCACCTATCAGCAGATCGATCCGGGTAGATCCATTGACCAGGGGTCTGGTGGGCTTGGGGGAATTCCAGACGAGCCCCCAGATGTTATGCCCAGACCGTTTGTTCCCCAAAGAAGACCACCAGAGTCCAGAGTCAAAGCCAAGCGGCAAGGATCTTTATTGCAAGTTCAAACTTGGTCCCTCCATTCCATAACATACAAGAGGGCCTCGAACAATGCATGTGCTCGCTTTTTATAGCCCGATGAAAACAGGATATGTAAGATTACAGAGAAACAAGGGAATTCTTTAGGTTACAGCATTACAATTGGTTAACATATTAAGTTATACATTTAGCAGTTATCTATTGGTTCCCGTGCTTTCAGTACAAACGGTACTCTCCAGGTGGTGTTTGTACTGGGCCCTGGAAGTTTGGAATGTTTACACTGGGCCCTGGAAGTTTGGAATGTTTACACTGGGCCCTGGAAGTTTGGAATGTATGGAGGAAGCTGAGAAGTGTGTCTGGCTCCTTTCAATATTATGCTTTAAGCACCAGGAAGCTGAAAGCCAGATTTGCAGCAGCTCATTAGATAGCCTGTGTGCTTCTCTGCATACAGTTAGGGGCTGAATCACACTCCCCATCCCCCAAATTATCATGTTGAAGGCCTAACTCCCAGTACCTCAGAATGTGACTGAATTTGGAAATAAGACCTTTGAAAAGAGAAATGAAGTAAAAAGAAGTCATATGGGTGGGCCCTCATTTTGTTCAGTGTGTCTGGTTCCCACCCAAATCTCACTTTGAATTGTAATAATCCCCACTTATCAAGGTTGGGGCCAGGTGGAGACAATTAAATCATGGGTGCAGTTTCCGCCATACTGTTCCTGTGGTAGTGAATAAGTCTCACAAGATCTGATAGTTTTTTAATAAGTCTCACAAGATCTGATAGTTTTATATATATATAAAAAGTGAGTAGTCAGTGTTGCTAAGAAGTCATAAGCAACCTAAGAAATGATCCTTCTGGCGGGACACAGTGGCTCATGCCTGTAATCCCAGCACTTTGGGAGGCCAAGGTGAGTGGATCACGAGGCCTGGAGTTTGAGATCATCCTGGCCACCATGGTGAAACCTCCCCTGTAGTCCCAGCTACTCGGAGGCTGAGACAGGAGAATTACTTGAGTTGTGGAGGCTAACTCATTGTTGTTGCAGTGAGCTGAGATTGCACCACTGCACTCCAGCCTGGCAACAGAGCGAGACTCCGTCTCAAAAAATAAAAAAAAAAAAAAAAGAAAAAGAAAAAAGAAATGATTCTTCCAAGTCTTTGGGGCAAACATTTTAAGATAAATGAATAAATGAATCATCAATCATCAGGGATAACCTGAAACCAGTTAACCAAAGTAGTTTCTTTTTTTCAATGACAAGTGGGAAATCTAAATCCCCCATGCAGATTAATTCCACTGTCCACTTCAAGGAGATGACTCACATTCCAAGTCACCAAATTATTCATTTTCAGTGTTATCAAAGGTACCTGGACACAGGTTGGGATGAAAACTAGAGAAACACTTTCTCTGTTTTTCACCTGCAATTGTTGATTCATATATATTTCCTAGATACCTAACAAATTGTTCATTTTCTTATATTTTTGAAGTACATTGAAATGAGAAGTTAGAGAAGGAAGGCTGGGAGTGAGAGAAAGGAAAGGAGGGAGATGAAGAAATGAAGGAAGGAGGTGAGAAGGGATGAAGAAAAGAAGGAAGAAAGGGAGGAAGGAGGATAGTAGTGAAGGGAGGACAGAAGGAAGGAAGAAAAAAAGAAGAGAACGAATTAAGTAAAAATAGAAGAAAACCAAAAAGAAAGGAAGGAGCAGGAAAAGAAAATAATGAAAAACAATTAAAAATACACATCATTAGGCCATAAATATAGTAGAATGACTTCAGTCATTCAGCCTTAATTGGTGTGTTCCATCCACCTATAATATGATAAAATATATTCAATATGAATTATTCTGTACTGGTTTATAATACGAAATATTCAACAGGTACTTTTATCTCCTTGGTGATACTAAGCCTACTGCTCTGAAATGTAACAAGCTACAATTTGTTGTGACTCTACAGCTGTGAGGATTCCTGAGGAAGTGACAAGAAATATCTTCTTCTCTGTGTGGGTAGGCTTTATGCTAATTGGGATTTATTTTTTGGTTTAAATATGTAAACTGCTTATTACTCTTCAAAGCCATTAACTTGACACCTGCCAGAAAAGAAATAAAATTCATATAAATCTGTGCACAGCAGTTGGAATTGAACCGTGCTTCCAACCCTCCTGCTGTCCGCATAAATACCATGTAGACACGGGCTTGGCATGGACCTCCTCCCAGCCTCCCCGTGTCTGATAATGAACCATAATACAAAGAAGGGATGAAGAAAAGAAGGAAGAAAGGGAAGAAGGAGGATAGTAGTGAAGGCAGGACAGAAGGAAGGAAGAAAAAAAGAAGAGAAAGAATTAAGTAAAAATAGAAGAAAACCAAAAAGAAAGGAAGGAGCAGGAAAAGAAAATAATGAAAAAAATAAAAAGTACACGTCATTAGGCCATAAATATATTAGAATGATTTCAGTTCCTGGCCAGGCATGGTGGCTCACTCCTGTAATCCCAGCACTTTGGGAGGCCAAGGCAGGCAGATCACCTCAGGCCAGGAGTTCGAGACCAGCCTGGCAAATATGGTGAAACCCTGTCTCTACTAAAAATACAAAAATTAGCCAGGTGTAGTGGTGGACGCCTATAATCCCACCTACTAGGGAGGCTGAGGCAGGGGAATCACTTGAACCCGGGAGGCAGAGGTTGCAGTGATCCGGGATCACGCTACTGCCTGGGAGTCAGAGTGAGACTGTGTCAAAAAATAAAAAGATGCTTTTGCACATTGACCTGTATTCTACAGAGATGGAAAAAGTGTTGTTGACTGTTGACTGTTTTCAAACAAAACTCCACTCCTATGCTTTTGATATGGGTAGATCTTTGTAAGAGTACAAAAAGTAATTAAACGAGCCCCACCCCTACCCTCAGGACTCTAACCCTGTAGAGAATTAATGAGGTGAGAAAGAGATGCAAATGTATTGAGCATTTCCTATAAACCAAGCACTGTGTTAACTGCTAGGGTCAGATGTAATTTCTGAGTTCGTAGATACTGAATCTTCTAAAGAAAGAAATTAATTAAATTTGCATGTAAGTGTGACAAACATATGAATTGAATGGGAAATGCACAATGTTATAAGCTTCTATATTTGGGGTCAGGAAACTATAGCTCAAGGGCTAAATCCTGCCCACTACCTGTTTGCATGACCTACAAGCTCAAAGTGGTTTTAAAAATTTTAAACGATTGCATTTTAAATGCTTATATAGCTACCTACATAGTAACTTTGATTTTCCCTGTCAGCCTACAAAGGCTAAAATATGTTCTATCTGGCCCCTTACAAGAAGAGCTTATAGATCTAGTCTATAGAGATTTGACCCAGTTGGGACAGTGAATATTACATATCAACTAAAAATTACAAAAACTATGAATAAAAACATTTTCATAGTATACATTTTATTAATAATTTAATAGAAAAACGTGAACATACTGCCGTTGCTTTTGGTGTTTTGGACATGAAGTCCTTGCCCATGCCTATGTCCTGAATGGTACTACCTAGATTTTCTTCTAGGGTTTTTATGGTATTAGGTCTAACATTTAAGTCTCTAATCCATCTTGAATTAATCTTCGTATAAGGAGTAAGCAAAGGATCCAGTTTCAGCTTTCTACTTATGGCTAGCCAATTTTCCCAGCACCATTTATTAAATAGGGAATCCTTTCCCCATTTCTTGTTTTTGTCAGGTTTGTCAAAGATCAGATGGCTGTAGATGTGTGGCATTATTTCTGAGGGCTCCATTCTGTTCCATTGGTCTATATCTCTGTTTTGGTACCAGTACCATGCTGTTTTGGTTACTGTAGCCTTGTAGCATAGTTTGAAGTCAGGTAGCGTGACGCCTCCAGCTTTGTCCTTTTGACTTAGGATTGTCTTGGCAATGCGGGCTCTTTTTTGGTTCCATATGAACTTTAAAGCAGTTTTTTCCAATTCTGTGAAGAAACTCATTGGTAGCTTGATGGGGATGGCATTGAATCTATAAATAACCTTGGGCAGTATGGCCATTTTCAGGATATTGATTCTTCCTATCCATGAGCATGGTATGTTCTTCCATTTGTTTGTGTCCTCTTTTATTTCACTGAGCAGTGAGCAACGGCAGCAAAAGCCAAAATTGACAAATGGGATCTCATTAAACTAAAGAGCTTCTGCACAGCAAAAGAAACTACCATCAGAGTGAACAGGCAACCTACAGAATGGGAGAAAATTTTTGCAATCTACTCATCTGACAAAGGGCTGATTTCCACAATCTACAAAGAACTCAAACAAATATACAAGAAAAAAACAAACAACCCCATCCAAAAGTGGGCAAAGGATATGAACAGACATTTCTCAAAAGAAGACATTCATACAGCCAACAGACACATGAAAAAATGCTCATCATCACTCGCCATCAGAGAAATGCAAATCAAAACCACAATGAGATACCATCTCACACCAGTTAGAATGGCAATCATTAAAAAATCAGGAAACAACAGGTGTTGGAGAGGATGTGGAGAAATAGGAACACTTTTACACTGTTGGTGGGATTGTAAACTAGTTCAACCATTATGGAAAACAGTATGGC